>NC_136488.1:10402959-10487959 GCF_053919585.1 Euprymna scolopes
AGGAGCTTGTCAAAACATGAAGCCTCTCCAAGACGAGAGCAATCCATTTCAATTGATGCTAGATGAGGAACATAGCGTTGATGATGTAAAGTTAGGAGTTTGGTTGTAGATGCATTAAAAGTAACCAGCCATCTCTTCCCCCACTGAACGACGCACACAAGATCAGAGGAGAGAGAATCAGAGAGAGCCTTGTCCAATCTCTGGTCCCCCCTCGCCAATCTTTCACGAAAAACACCCGTCTAGCTGAATCCACTGTGAAAAATTTTCCCCACTCTTTATCTGTGCCTAAATCAAAACGCAGATTCCATGAACAAAGCTTCTTTCTTAGAACTGCACGCCTGTGGAACTCTGTTCTGTCTGCCGGCTTCCCACCTGACTACAACCTCGATGTCTTCAAGTCCAACGTTAACAAATTCCTAATGAAACGCCCCCTTAAGTAAACACTTCAATAAATCTCCACACTAACGTACTGTACTTGCAATAACCCTTATCCCTGAGTGGCTTCCGGGCCTTAATAAGTGGTGACCACCGTGTAAAAAAAAAAAAAGAAAGAAATTTACGACCTTTGATGTGTTGCCGTAGATGGTCGTGTCATCAGCATAGATGTCAACGAATGATTTAAGTATGTGTTTTGGGAGATCATTGATGTAGATCAGGAAGAGAGTTGGGCCCAGGATGGACCCCTGGGGGACTCCAGCATTAATACTGTGGGCCTCTGATTTCTGCCCATCAACCACTACTCTTATGAACCTATCAGAGAGAAATGATTTAATTATTGAGAAAACATTTCCAGTTATACCGTAGCTGGAAATCTTGTGAAGTAGACCCTTATGCCAAACCTTATTGAAGGCCTTTGTATGTCAACGAAGCCTTTGTCGAGAGATTCACTAATCCTATTGGATATCTGTTAGCACATCAGCTGTAGATCTAGCAGAATGGAAACCATATTGCATGTCACTAAGAAGGTTATTTCTGCTGAGGTGGTTGACTACTTCTTTATTTAATATGGATTCCAGTAACTTACTCATGACACACAAGAGACTTATTGGTCTGTACTGAGAAGGGGATGATTTATCACCTGAGTTCTTAAATACAGGGCATACTAACGAGGTTTTCCAGGGTGTTGGAAAGCACTTCTCCTTAAGGCAACGCCTAAACAGTTTTGTACGTATGGGGGCAAGTTCTGGTCGAAGCTTTTTCAACACTATAATTGGAATGCCGTCTGGGCTATTTGCTTTACTGGAATCACGGTTCTTGATTAACTTGGCGACCTCGTGCACAGATATTTGTATGTTGGATGAGGTGTTGTCTGTTGTAAGACGAAATACGGGGAGTTGATGCCCTTCGTCGCAGAGGGTAGAGTTAGCTGCAAAGTTCTTGGCGATTAGTTTGGCCTTGTCTGATTCTGATGAGATGACCTCAGGTTCATTGATGATGGTTGGGATGGAACGCACGCTTCTGTTCAGGATCCTGTTTTTGCCATTTGCCCAAACTGGTGGGAATCAAACCGCTGCTCAGCTACTTTGGATTTGACCACAGTTCATGCCTATAAACAATGTTTTTACTCTCATAATGTTACTCATCTTTCAACTGGTAATCATTTCATTCTAATTAACACTCATCCTCAAGTGTCTCTTGGCCTAGATATGTGTGTAATATAATAGAAATCAAACGTTTTTTTCTCTTCGATCTTTATTTGTTTGTCTTCTCTATACAATTTACAGATACCTGCCTTCGCGTCACGTATTTACATGTATATGTTATATGCAACGCCTATTGGCATTTCTGCCTTTGTGATAATAAACTGGATTAATGTGTGGGAGAGATGGATAAAGTACTTTATTCATACTTATTTATTGACTTCCTGCCTTGATGCTACATTCACTCTGGGCGGGTTAAGCTGGATCTATATATTTTATAAACTTGATATTTATTTCTCTAACACAGTAAAAAATATGATACAAGCGTCAGAAAGTGGGATTGAAAAGTGCCTAGGCAACTTCGTAGACATTCTCTATTAGGGGCGACTCGGGCTATTAGCCATAAACTAACTCCTCAAAGAAAGAAGACAAAAACTTATAGGGTGGACCTGCTAGAACTTCACAGAACCAGCTTCATACTGCAATTAACAGGGAAAATCTCGTTACAAGAATGGTTTAGACTCTGTTGGTTTTGGTGCCGAGGATTGTGCATTCCAAATATAAAAACACAACCCCGTCTTATAAATAATTGACAGAAGTTTTTTTTTTTCATGTTAAATAGTACTCATTTACAGAGTGTTCCAAAAGTCTTGAATATATTTTGACATTGAATATTTCGAGAACAAATTCCTTACAAAAAACTTATTGCATTTAGCTTTAAAATAGCACCACTTGCTTCAATGGTAGACTTCCGAAATGCTCACATTATCTGACCAAAGCAAGCAACAAAATCCTTTAGCTCATCTTGTCCTGAGAGGCAACTAGCCACGAGCCGTCAGAAAACCAACTGACCTCTTGAGAGTCTAACTCTAACTGACCCTTACATGAATAGGCCATCTCTCATCGCATTCCTATTTCTTGAAACCTTTTTACTCCTGGGCTGATTCTAACCTTTGTAAGTGGTCACCATTCGACCACCTAGAGACTCACTACTCGAGATAACCACTAAAGATAACACCCGAAGTGTTTATTTACAAATAATCTTGGACATTACTTTTCTTGAACATGTTGGTTCTCAGCATGATTTCCGCTTTAATGAAATACTTATTTTATTTTAAAAAACAAAAAAAATTTTTTTGGTGGCCGAGGTCAAGTCATATATATCTTTAATTCTTTGTGCTCCCCCTTTTACCTTTGCCCGAGTGTCTATCACTAGCAACGTGTGCCATTCACATGCAGCATGGAAGCATGAAGACTAGTGCGCGTCAAGTATGCAGTTTCAATAGTATATTAAATTCACACACCATCTCAAATCATATGTACACCCCGGTTGGGGTATATAATTTTGACGACGTTAAATTTTGCATTTTTGTCGCAGTTCTCCTGCATAATGCGTCTGATATTTCTAAAAGCGCAACAATCTGGTATTAACCAGACTCAACATAGCTTAACCTTCGTGATCTAACGGAAACAACGTGGCTATGTCGTATTTGTGAGATTTGTAACCATAGAGTTTGATTTTAATAAATTAATCTCATGTATATCTTTGTTAGGAGTGATACTTTTGATAATGAAAGATTTTGTATTTTTCGTCACCGTTCTTCCTCATAGAGCACTTAGTATTCCTAAAAGCTTAACCATCTGGTACTTACAGAGCTCAACGTGGCTTAACATTAGTGATCTTACAAGAACCCACGATTGATTATGTTGTATCTTAGAGATTTGTAACTATAAACCCTGACGTTCATAAATAAATAAATTCTGCAAGAGAAGTCAGAAAACAAAAAATATCAATCGTTTTATACGATTATTTTCTTAGTTACTCGCCAACCAGGATTGGTTGATCACACAACAAATCGATTGCTATGCAAATCAATACATTTACTGACACGCAAATACAAACTGAGAAAAGTTAGTCTTTTCTTTTTCACTATAATAGAAAAGAAAAGGAAGCGAAAAAGAGCCGTACTAGATTTATTTAAAATCCACGCGAACGTGTACGTGACATAGTGGTTATCTCTGTAATTAGTCAGACATGGTCAATCAATATCAACCGGATTTTTGCGTCCTCCTGTGCATTAATACTCACAAGAAAATTACGAATTCACACTTCACGCTTAGTTGAAAATTAAGTTATTTTCCTTAGGCTTTAAAATAAACAATGAATGAGAGCAAATAATCCAATTGTTTCTCTGGAATTAATCAACGCGTGTTTCATCATGCGTAGCGTTTATTAATGTAATATCATTATAATATAATGGTCTCTCGCTTACATTTTGTAGAATCTGACAACCAATTTAAATGTTATCATTGTGTCATATTCGTATCAACATAAAATTGTATTTTCTTTTAAAAGCTACTTATTCCAGCTAGGAAGGTATTTTAACTAATTACATACCGAGCAACTATTAATGTCTGCAGTTCTCTATTAAACGCTAGTTTATTTTTTTTTAGATAAAAGTTATATTTGTGTAACAGAAAAATAAATCTATTCATTTCTTGTTGATTCTTTGTTGTTTTGATAAAATGACACAAGCGGCAATTGTTAACTTCCGTGTCATCCATTACATTGATATCAAAATACATTAAAACAAGAAAATTCACTACTCACAGTAAACAACAAAAATAAACAATAAACATACAATATATATATTATTTTTTAATTGGAATTCATTATTGAGATGAGTATTATTTATATTTATTTATTGCAGACTATTATCCTCATCTTTTTTATTAGTTGTTTCACGACGTTTCGGCCAACTATTCCTCTGGCCTTCGTCAGGTGGTAACCGTGACGGATAGGAACTTCGAATCTCCTAACTGCATTCTCAGCAATCACTGCCATCCGTAGTTGTTGTCGTCTCACCACGTTTTTGCCCAAGTAAAACTCTGGCCGGCTTTGGGTAGGATTGAAACCGCTATCTTCAGACAATGCTCATCTGGAACCGTAGAACAGTGATTGCTGAGAATGCAGTAAATAAGCTCTTGATGAGCCATCCCCTTAAGTAATCCAGTTTACAAATTTCCACTACTCATGATTACTACGACATTTTCGCATTGACTACTGTACACTCATTAACCCTTATCCTCGAGTGACCTTCAGGCCTTGATAAGTTGTGACTCCTTTGTAAAAGAAAAAAACACAAACAAAAAAAAAACTCTTACGAAAATTTTGAAAGGGAACCCACATCTGTGGCAAAGCAAGCGGTCTGTCACCTAATTAGGGGATGAGATACTGTTGAGGGTATGATTACAAAAAATTGGAAGATTCTATTTATACACAGGGGTGATAAGAATTGACGTATCAGATGAAACCATGTTCTGCTATCAATCAATCGGAAACCGGAATCACTCTATCAATATACTGAATCTCTTAATAATTCCTACACTTAACTTTTCACATTCACACAGATGGAACTTTGGTCTTTGTCTCAGGACTTCTTTGGATTTGCTATTTATTAGAAACGCTATCTTCTCTGGATTGATACTTCCATTTTGTTTAGGACAATATTTCTTCTCTGTTTTAAAATGGAAATAACTTACAACTAAAAAAAACGTCCTTTGGGCTGTTGAAAGTCTGTCAACATTTATCTTTAGCGCCCAATGGATATGAATAGTGTGTCTATATGTGTGTTTGTGTGTGTGTGTGTGTGTGTGTGTGTGTGTGTGTGTGTGTGTGTGTGAGGCGAGAGAAAGAGATGAGGGACGTCTTTCCTCAGTGCTTTCAGAGTTCTATCTACTGACCGACCATGATTTTCAAGGGAGCTGCAGTAGTTCTATAGGAGACATATGGAATCAATGTGCCCTATAAGCTGATTGGTCAATGTTTGGATCAATTCACCTAGCAGGGGTATTTCTCAACAGAAAGAACTTTTTTATTTTATGACTGCTACATTTTAACATAGAATTTGTGAGGATATCAATATTTGCAATGCTGATCACATTTTAAAGTTTTAAACCGTTACACATTCAATATACAAACAATGTAAAATTAAATCAATGTTACACTTCAGAACTTCTGAAGATTAATGCTGATTTTATTAAAGGATCGTTTTACTATAAACTTGAATGGAGAAATACAATTCACCCCTTTCATAAACTTTTAAAATAACAGATTTGCGAACATTTTGCTATAATTTAAAAATATTGCATCCAATCGATATCAGCTCACTATAACTAATTTACTAAATAAATGAATTAGTGATGGGACGATTCTAATATTTTTCCCGATTCCAATACAATTACTAATTTCGTACTAAATCACCGATTCTGATACAATTACTGATTCCGATTCGGATTCTTTATAAATATTTAGCCATAAATTTGTTATTGTTTCTCGATTACCATAAAAACACGTATTAAATGTGTATATATTTTTGCAAACATAAAAAATACACTTGTGGGGGATGATCGCTAGATATTAGTCTTGCTGGTAGTTTAAAATCAACAAATATTTATTATTTTGTCGTTCGTACCAACAGCGGAAGATATCGCTTTAAACAAAATCAAATTAAAAAAAAAATGAATTAAAAAAACCGTTTTTGGCATCGGAAAATAGCCAGAAAGTTTTCTGATTGTGATACCGATTCTGACACCCCCAAAGCCCCAATTTTTTTGATTCCTGATTCCGAATCCCATCAAGTATCTCAACATTAAAATAAATATAAGCAGTAAAGGACGACCTTATTTTTTTTTTAGCAATATTGAAATGGCCTACTACCTAGCCTTTTAGCTAGGAACAAAGTGTAGTATCTGTCTGATGCTATACATAGTAGATATTGACTTGCTGCTCACCTAAGCAACATGTAACACAAGATCGGAAAATGAGGATGTTAAACTAGCGCCCCTAAAAGAGGGGCACTCTGGCCTAGCAAAAATGCCAGTGCATCCCATTGACATCACCTGGTAGGGAGCCTCAGGCAACAAGCAATAAACTTGCCCAACTTGAAAGCCGGGTTTCAAGGTCTGAGGGGGTGGACGTCTTGATAATACACAGATGGTGTACTTCAGTCCGACACGTACAATGCCAATTCCTAGCCATGCACTTGTCGGATGGATTATTGAATGGTACTTCCTATCTAGGTCTTCCAGCAACAAAAACAGTGAGGAGACCAACCCTGCAACATTCAAATGGATTGAGAATATTGCTACACTTAGTATATTTTGTCCTCAGTCAACAAAGAAAAATCCTTCTATACTTAAGGCAATTTTTATTTTTGTTCCAATCCAGAGTACCCATTTTTTGAGGGGCTGGATGTTTTCCACATTAAATTCGATAATGGGTCTAATTTTGTCCTTGTGGAGAGGCAAGAAAATAGGAACACAAAAACTCCGTTTTTAGAATAATGTTTCTTTTTTTTATTTAGCCAATATAATGATAATCGAATTGAAATCACTCGAGAATTAATTCATAAAACCATAACTAAACATAGATGTGTGTACAAAGAGTAATTAAAAAAGTGAATATGTTTTATATATATATATATATATATATATATATATATATATATATATATATATATATATATATATATATATATATATATAACATATTCACATTTTTAATTATCTTATATATGTTTTAAAAAGAACTACTAAAGGGAAATAATTAAATTCGATGTTTGCTGAGTTATCTCCCCTGTCGTAAAGTGCTATACAAAAAATAGAAACGATTTATTTTTGTTAATTTTTCTACAACCTTCTAAAGTATATTTTACAAATATTTCACGCAAGTTTTTGAAAATAAAATAAATAAATAAATAAACACCCCAATAATCGAATTAAAAGTGAACGTATAAAATATACGTTGACTCTAAAGGAAAATGGACATAAAATTAAAGGATTGGCGACTATTTTTTGGGAATGAGTTTCATTGTTTATTTTCTATAACTGGACAGACAGCGGTAATAAATATATAAGCATTCCCCCCCCCCACAGTACTAAGTTTCACTAAGCAATTTATCATTTATTAAAAAAGGAAGGTTATATTCGTTTTGAAACAATATATTTCCTTTTTTATGCAAAAATGCAAAACAAATAAAGTATATTATAATTTACTCGAACGTTCTAACATATCGTGTAGAAATGTAAGACAATCTCTCTAAATAAACACACATGCAGATGTAAACACGTCATTATTTGAAATACCGCATAAAATTTCATAAGGAGATATATTTTATGTATTTATTTTCAATATCTACTTGAATATTTCTATATACGTGTTATCATCAGAATTTATATGGCTACACAGACGCTTCCACGTTTCATCCCTAATTTTATTCTGAAGCATATATATATATATATATATATATATATATATATATATATATATATATATATATATATATATAGCCAACAAAGCTGTAATAGAAGTTTACACTTAGAGCCAAGATTAAAATTCAACGATTTTAACTTTGATCCCAATTTTGACCCCCTTAAAATTTATTGTTTTGGGCTCAAATCAAATTAAAAAATTGTCCAAGTAACCTAAATCTAAAATTTCAAGTGTTTAGATAAAAAATTGGCGGAGGAGTTTAGTAAATTTTTCAAAGGTCAAATCGTTGAACTTTGACCCCTTGACAGCCAAATTTCTGGCCGAAAACCGATTAAAAAGATTTTCCCAAATCTCAATACTCCTTATGTCAAATCTCGAGTCTGTAGACTGAAAATTGACTGAGTAGTTTGGTAGGGAAATGTACATTATATATATATATATATATATATAATTTTCATTTATTTATTTATTTTTAAAACAATAATCTACGTACATGCATGCACGTAGATTACTGTTTTAAAAATAAATATATAAATGAAAATATTATTTGTTTACGCTCAAAATAAAAAAAGGGCAATTTCTAAAAAAAAATAACAAAACAAAACATCCGATCTTCAAGATGAAGATGCTAACCTCAATATCGTTTAAAAAAATCAACAATAAAAAAACTACGTACGTATATATATATATATATATATATATATATATATATATATATATATATATATATATATATATGACATAGTACTGTATGTGGTCATATATATATATATATATATATATATATATATATATATATATATATATATATATATATATATATAAACGAGATAAGACACTGATAGAATTCAGATGAAAAATCCTGATAGATATTACTTGAAGTAATACTTTCAAGGAGATCCTAGCCAAAAAGGAAAAGCTCAATATTTAAGAATAGAGTAATATATAAGTTTCGTGGTTAAATTTTAAATTCTGAAAAAAAAAAATATATAGACATATATTCGATTTAAGAATTTATTGCTTGACAAAAGGAATATATAGAAGGAGTTATTTTAATTTCATTAATCCATGGATGTTGTAAATCCTTGGATTAAGGAAATTAAGATAACCCCTTCTATATATTCCTTTTGTCAAGCAATAAATTCTTAAATCGAATATATGTCTAACTATGTTGTTTTTTTCAGAATTTAAAATTTAACCACGTAACTTATATATATATATATATATATATATATATATATATATATATATATATATATATATATATATAACTCTTTTTCAAGATGTTTTTAACATGTTTTATTAATCATTTGTTCATATATATATATATATATATATATATATATATATATATATATATATATATATATATATATAGAGAGAGAGAGAGAGAGAGAGAGAGAGGGGGAGCAAATAAGTTTAAATGGTAAATATAGAATATCCATTTGGTGATGAAAGTACGATAATCGAGAGAAAATCAAGAAGAGTGGAAAGCAAAAATGATTGTGAGGGAGAAACTTGACCTTTAAGCGGGAATCCAAGTGTAGCCACTGTTTTGTTACTATATTCAATGTTTCTGTCCTAGTTTGGGGGGGAACGAAATCCTTTTAGATAGAAGCAATTTTAATTTGTGTCTCAATAGAGAGTGCCCCTTTTCGAGAGTGATGGATTTAACCTACATTAAAAAACAAACAAACAAACAAACAAACAAACAAACAAACAACATTGTTTAAACTCTCCCCTCGTGAGAGACAACTAAATTAGGAGAAAAAGATAAATAACTGGAGAAAATGTTGGAGAAAAAAATGGCTTACATCTGAAACAGCTTATTCAACATTATGTTCTCAGTTAGAGAAGGCAATCCCCAGATTGACGCCTTTTTTTTTTTTTTAATGTACCTCACAATAATCCTGACTGTGTAACATCCTATCCTCTTATAAATAAACAATATTACTTTATATGTAGCACTATCCAATCAAATCATAACCGAATTGATTCATAAAATCTTATGTGGGCTGATTTTTTTTTAAACATAAATTTCTGTAAAACGATTAAATAAACTAGTGTGTTTTATTATTTTTTGTTGTTTTGAAGGGAGACAATATTTGTTCATTACAAAGTTATCTCCCTTCTTACTTAGGTATGCAAAGTTCACACATATTTGTTTTGTCATCCTTGTTCAAAATGAGAATTAAAGGGAGATAACTATAAACCCTTAACGATTTTTGTCTGCTTTTCAAAATAGATGCGGTTTACTTTTATGAATAGACTCGCATAAAAAAATGATGTATACTATAATTTATTCCAACAAGTTCGAACATGTTGTGTATAATATACTCCCTAGAGAGAGAATGAGAGAGAGAGAGAGAGAGAGAGAGAGAGAGAGAGAGAGAGAGAGAGAGAGAGAGAGAGAGAGTGTGTGTTGACCTATTATTAATTTTGTACGCAAACTACTAGGCATAAAAAGACGTAATGTAGGATATACAAGGTGGAACAATAAAATTGTCGTCCCAAGAAAACAACATTACAACTTTATCTTAAAACTTTTATTGAAAAAATCAATTCAGATAACTTGACTATGTAGTAGAGCTGACATTAATTAAATGTAGCCGCCTTCAGTCTCAATCATTGCCTCGATACGGGCTTGGAACTGGGGACATACCTTTTCCACAAGCGCTAGTGGGATAGCGGATAGTAGCGATCAGACTGACTTTGGTGTCATGAGAGGTCATTTTGGTGATGTTCTCGACGCATGACCAAATAAAATAGTCCAGTGGGTTTAGGTGGGAGAAAGAGGGGAACAGTGAGAGAAGAGTACAAAGTCGTAACGCTCCTTCTGAAGCCGAGACGTAGCCTCTTTGAACTTTTGTAACGTTAATTATTGAACACCTTGTATATATATTAATATATATGTAATGATCATTACAAATAATGTTTTTTGTCTTGATGCAAATTCCAAATATCTACTCTTGTATATGTGAAATGACGAACTTGGTGTAACATTTCATTGTAGATTCCATGCCAGGATGAATTAATAACCCCCAATTATGCAAACGTCGAAAACTGTTTTGCAAATAACAAAACATAAAGCAAAAAAAAAAAAACCCAAAAAACAAAACAGAAAAAAACAACAACATAAAACAAAAAAAACAAAAACAAAAAAAAAAATAAACAAAAAACAAAACAAAATAAAAAACAAACAAGAAACAAAAAAAAAACAAAAAAAAAACAAAACAACAACAACAACAAAACAATGTGTAGGTAACAGGAAGTAGTTATAATGAAAAGAGAAATAATTTTGTTGTCGACGATTAACCGGAAATGGAAAATAATTCGAAGCGATAGGTGTTAGAGACTGCATTTTGTTGTACTTGAATAGTCAGGTTCATCCAGGTCAATCAGGCCATGGTAATCAAACTCGAACCTCAAACCGGAAGACGGACATTAGAGCCGTTAACACTTGGGGTTTTAAAGCGGAGATTAATTCCTGATGTGTCAAAGAAAATTGAGTGTCCAATTATCTATAAATACAATGCAATGAGTATGATATATCAATTTCACAGATTATGTACACCAACTCAGCGTTGCCTGGGATTGAATAAGAATCAACGAATGTTCTACACTTCGAATACTTTTATTGTCAGCGGAATCGGTGAAATTGTCTATTTTTCAATCAAACCAATCGATTTCCTGCTCTAGTCAGGGGCGCACTACGGAGCACTGAGAGGAAGCTTCACATGATTCCCCACAGTGACAACAATACATTGTAGTTTTTATTGAACAGTAACATTATCTTTATATAATGTAACCTTATCTTTATATAATGGTCCGAATAAAAGTTTAAATGCAAAAAATCAACTATCATGTTTAAAACATTCATTTCAGACAGCCTCTGTCTTATTAAATAACATACTGTTGATTTTATGCGTCGATCTCTTCTGCTTGTGCCGGGATAAATCTTCCTAAATGCACTTGTGATGTTAGGTTGTATAACGGTGTAAACTTTGTCTAAAATCAGACTGTTCTTTCTTTACTAGGATTTTTCTATTAGCGAATTTGCTACTTATCGTAAGCATTCTGATACAAAACCTTTATAAGAACACTGCCAGACACATAAAGTACTTTTGTCTGAAATTTCAAAAAAAAATTGGCCACACCGTTTCTGAGTCCACGGAGAATGACCTTACACAGACACACAGAGACACAAAGCCACACACACAAAATATCTTTATATATATATATATATATATATATATATATATATATATATATATATATATATTTGTAGTCATCGACATACAGTCCTGTTTTGTTGTATCACAACTCATTAGTGCCGCTAGACTAGCATCTCTCCCAAGTATATATATATATATATATATATATATATATATATATATATATATATATATATATATATATATATATTTTTTTTTTTTTGTATAATATATACAGGAACTTACATTTATATCGGTAGGCGGTACCGACGATTTCAAGCCCGGTAGTTGAGGACTGCTCTTAATGTCCGCCTCAGGCTCTCTTCAGCCGACTCTCATCTGTCTTTAACCGGAACCGGAGCTCTATATATGCGCACCATAATTTTTATTTATTTATTTTATCCTTATTTTTATTTTTTTTTGTATGCTACTTTAATAATGTAATACATTTGAAGCAATAAATTAAAAAGTATGGGATGATGCCTTCTATATTATTATTTTTCTTTAAACACCCCTCCCTATCATTCAGTTTAAGTCTCGTTTAAAAGCGTTTTAAAAATTCATTTTAAGTTATGTCTAATCTCGTTTAAAAATAGGGTAATAAAATTTAGATTGAAAAAGACCTAGGAAGTGCCCAGGGGATGGTATATACTAATATTTAAGTATCGTTTTGCGTTTAAAAACGTTTAATATTTATTTTAAAATAATCTCTAGTTTCGTTTTAATTACGGTAATAATATTTAGTTAAAATAGACTTAAAATGTGTAAAAATTTGGCATATATTTACATTTAAGTTTCGTTTCACGTTTAAAATTATTTAAAACGTTATTTTAAAATTATATGTAATTTCGTTTTAAAAACGGTAATAAATCTTAGATTGAAATAGGTCTAAACGGTGTCAAAAATTGGCGTTTTTATATTTAAGTATATTAAGTATAACATGATCTCGCTCTATTTAAAAACACGTTTTAAAACATTTAAAATTTTAAACTTAAAAATTCTCTCTAGATCTCGTTTAAATTGGGTGATAAGACCTACAATAATATAAAATAAAATATTTTGACATGTGTCTATAACTACCCCCCCTTTTTATCTTCACGTTTTATCTTTTTTTCTATCCCAATTTATAAGAAGCGATTCTCTTCTATGTATACAGTCCTTCAAACATTCATTTCTCACATTTAAGCATCCATCTTCTTGGGTTGCTTTTAAAATATAATGTTTTTCGGCATTGCAGAGCGAGCATTGTTTTAGCTCTGGGGAGTATGAAGGTTTTTGCTCGATTTTTTTCCATTTCACCGTAAAAGGTGCACCTTCTTCTTTTAACTGCCAGATCTTGTTTGCTAAAGCCGTATTACTTCTCTCTTTTGCTCTAAAAGAGCTCATGTGCATATAATATCTCTGTTTAAACGGCCCCTTCGTCATTCCAATGTATTTATTAGTTACGTTTGTGGATGTATTCGTTACAGTTGCTTCATATACAAGTGACTCTGCTTTACAATTCCCTTCAAGCTATTTTAACTAAATATTATTACCGTAATTAAAACGAAACTAGAGATTATTTTAAAATAAATATTAAACGTTTTTAAACGCAAAACGATACTTAAATATTAGTATATACCATCCCCTGGGCACTTCCTAGGTCTTTTTCAATCTAAATTTTATTACCCTATTTTTAAACGAGATTAGACATAACTTAAAATGAATTTTTAAAACGCTTTTAAACGAGACTTAAACTGAATGATAGGGGGGGTGTTTAAAGAAAAATAATAATATAGAAGGCATCATCCCATACTTTTTAATTTATTGCTTCAAATTTATTACCTTATTAAAGTAGCATACAAAAAAAAAATAAAAAAAAGGATAAAATAAATAAATAAAAATTATGGTGCGCATATATAGAGCTCCGGTTCCGGTTAAAGACAGATGAGAGTCGGCTGAAGAGAGCCTGAGGCGGACATTAAAAGCAGTCCTCAACTACCGGGCTTGAAACCGTCAGTACCGACTACCGATATAAATGTAAATTCCTGTATATATTATACAAAAAAATATATATTGCTCTTATTTCGAGAAAGGTTTTTTCCCTAATAATAGAGCACTGTATGGGATTTCTTTTTCTACAAAAAAGTACAAGTATATATATATATATATATATATATATATATATATATATATATATATATAACAAATGTTCTATTCTCCTATAATTTTATTGTCTTTAAAATCAGTTAAATTGCCCATTTTAATCAAATCGATTGATTGCCTGCTCGAGTTATGGCACGGCTACCGAGAGATAAGGATGCCAGTGAACATGACAGCGTGACGTCATTGCCAAATCGACATGTAGGTAAAGGCTACATAAAGTTTCCTGTGTTCAACCACATAGTCATGCTAATAGGCATAAAAAATATGGCTGTGGTAATTATATTAAGATAGTCCAAACGTCCACGAATTTTCTTCTTCTAAAGAGAAAGAAAAATTCTCCATTCAAGCAATTATTATAATCGCACATTGGGATGATCTTAATCTAACAAAATATAGTAAGTGAACTTGTTTTTGAACTTTTATTGCTATCGAAGAAAGTCGAATATTTCATTTCATTTATTTTTTTTACTGCAAAACAAACTATTTTTATATAAGAATATTTTTCAGTCCGTTCTTTTAATAATGGATAAAAATTTCGTTGAGTATATCCAAATATATTAAAGTTAGAAGCATTTTTCACGACGGTTGTTTTTGTTGTTTTTAGCTAAAACGATCGATGAATTCAGTATTTTAGCACCGGACGTAATTTATTTCTTTGAAATATATTTAAAACTTAAAGTTCTTATTCGTTTATAACATTTTAACTGTAAATAATTTACATGACTTAAACGGGAAATGAAATAGGACATTTTCTATTCTATCCTGAGACATACGAACAACACAAATGAATTAAAAATTCATTAACTAATCAGTTTTAATAAAAGTTTTGATATGGACTAAAAATAAAGAGTGCATTAAATTAGCATATTTTCTTGTGTTTTATCTTATAAATAAATGTTGTTTGTACTGTGCTGAAATAATATTGTCCACGAAGCCATTTTAAACGGGGGCTTCCTAACTATTCTGAACTTTCATCTAATAATTTAATGAAAAAAAAGGGGATTTGATTTACTATACACATAGATTCAAAAAAGTTGTCAAAAAACAAATATATAAAAAAATAAATGTAATCAAAAGCAAGATAAATGACTTTTCTCCCTAACTGGATAAGTTTTTAGTGTTTTTATTTAATGTAAAACGTTTATTCGGTTCGAAAATCATAGTGTTTATCGATATATGTAAAAAAGACAAATGGCGGCGAACCCGTTGTTGAATACGTTAATGGAAAGATCGAAGTGAGAGAGTACTAACTCGATCTCCGCTGGAAGTATGCAGTTCAAATCTGGTACCTTGGGAGAGGCATTTTGTCACCCAAACCCCAGGAAACACCAATGGCCGATGCCAATGAGAAATCAATGACAGTGACTGTTGGGATAACGTGCAATAATCTGCACAAGTAGTCAAAAGGTGGAAAACACTGGAAACCTGGGGAGACTTGTCACTCGGTCTCAAAGGAACACTACAGGTTACTGCTAGTGAGCGATCACCGATGATGGCCTGTGAGACAACTCCTAATTAATGAAATAATAATAATAATAATAATAATAATAATAATATACCTTCCCAAATTCGCCACCACTCTGATTTAATATTGTAGATGTTCACTATATTTTCTTAGTTTTTAACCAATGTTCACATTATGGTATGATTGTCTTTTAGTAGTTATGTGAACTTCATTTTTGTATTCATGTATTCTGCACTGATATGAAAATGAAGACTATAGCGATTCCTAACCATGTAACTGATGAAAATACGCTACACATTTTGATGAAAAACATGGGGGAAAAATGGACATAGAAAAACAAAAATTTAAATATAATTTCTGTATTTAAAATAATAGTTATTTAAATATTTCAACATAAAATCTTGTAGGGAAAATCCAGCTTCCTAACAAGAGGCACTCTGGATAGGAACAAAAATAATCACAGTCATGAAAGATTTCTCCGCCATCGACCGAGGACAGAAAAGGTGAAGTGTAGACTCAGAACAGATACTACACTGTGATCTTGCCCCGAAGGTGAAGAAATGGTTCTGTTTAATATGTTTTTTAATTGTTTGTTCCCTAAATTCATAATTGAGTTTTATCATTATTAGAGTGTATATTGCTTTAAAATTACGTAATTTCACATAATATTTATATTTTATATTGAATAAAGTTCAGTATCATTATTAATCGAATTGGGTAAAAAATAGTTAAATATAAATAATAAAAATATAAAATAGTATGATACTATAAAAATAGAATTAGAAGTAAAAATAATTAAATAAAATCAAAAAACATATAAAATAGTATAATACTATAAAAAATAGAAGTATTAGAAGTAAAAAAATAATTAAATATAAGCAATAAAAAATATAAAATAGTATGATACTATAAAAATAGAAGTATTAAAAGTAAAAATAATTAAATATAAACAATGATAAATATAAAATAGTATAATACTATAAAAATAAAAGTATTAGAAGCACAAAATAATTAAATATAAACAATAAAAATATAAAATAGTATAATACTATAAAAATAGAAGTATTAGAAGCACAAAATAATTAAATATAAACAATAAAAATATAAAATAGTATAATACTATAAAAATAGAAGTATTAGAAGCACAAAATAATTAAATATAAACAATAAAAATATAAAATAGCATAAGACTATAAAAATAGAAGTATTAGAAGTAAAAATAATAAAATATAAACAATAAAAAATATAAAATAGTAAATACTATAAAAATAAAAGTATTAGAAGCACATTAAAAATAATTAAATACAAACAATAAAAATATAAAATAGTATAATACTATAAAAAATAGAAGTATTAGAAGTAAAAAATAATTAAATATAAACAATACAAATATAAAATAGTATAATACTATAAAAAATAGAAGTATTAGAAGCACAAAATAATTAAATATAAACAATAAAAATATAAAATAGTATAATACTATAAAAATAAAAGTATTAGAAGCACATTAAAAATAATTAAATACAAACAATAAAAATATAAAATAGTATAATACTATAAAAAATAGAAGTATTAGAAGTAAAAAATAATTAAATATAAACAATAAAAATATAAAATAGTATAATACTATAAAAATAGAAGTATTAGAAGCACAAAATAATTAAATATAAACAATAAAAATATAAAATAGTATAATACTATAAAAATAGAAGTATTAGAAGCACAAAATAATTAAATATAAACAATAAAAATATAAAATAGCATAAGACTATAAAAATAGAAGTATTAGAAGTAAAAATAATAAAATATAAACAATAAAAAATATAAAATAGTAAATACTATAAAAATAAAAGTATTAGAAGCACATTAAAAATAATTAAATACAAACAATAAAAATATAAAATAGTATAATACTATAAAAAATAGAAGTATTAGAAGCAAAAATAATTAAATATAAGCAATAAAAAATATAAAATAGTATAATACTATAAAAATAGAAGTATTAGAAGTACAAAATAATTAATAAAAAATATAATAGAAATTAAAAAATAAATATAATAAATAAATATAAAAAACCAATAAAAATAAAATGCAATGAAGATAAAATCAAAGTACGAGAATAAAATAATATTATAACAAGAAAAAGTTATTTTATTGATGTTTAGAGATGTTATCGACAGTTCCTAAGTCCAAGTTGAATGGAAAATAGTCATCGAAATACTTTTTTATATTGTTAATATACAGAACCTTCGCTGTGAGAATTTTCGTTTCAATCCAATCCAAACGGTGATTCAAAGTGGAGTATAGCGGTTAGTGATGGAATTTTGAATTCTTTTTAAATCGTAAAGTCGGCAAAAATAATATAATGTATGGATTCTTAAGGTCAATGAGCACCTAGAGGAAATTGAAAGCAACGTAATTAACTTAATTAAAAAAAATCAAGATGTCTAACAAGTCCCCCAACCCATTAGGTTTAAAAATAAATGGTTCTGTCTACCAGCACCCTCAAAATGCATCGCTGGGTTGCCACGAATGACGAGGACGTGCCCAGGATGATAAAAACAAAGTTTCAGGCAACGGTTATTGTTTTTGATATGATTTCAAGTGAGGTTCACATCATGACACCTGTGCCACAATGACATAACCTCTTTTGAGGGAACTGGGGGCTTCTACATTAATGAACCTAGTACCTAACTTTGCCCGCACTTAAATGGAGGCAAACACATACAGACATTTCAGTTCCGACATATTTTTCTTAAAGGTTAAAACTGTTGGCACACGAAGATTGGCAGGTGTTTATGGTTCCAGTGCACAATAAAAGTTAAACTATGTTGACATTATAATTTGAAAAACAAAACATTGCGTAAAACGCATATTAATCTCTCTCTCTCTCGCTCTCTCTTTCTTTTTCTCTCATTCACTCCCTTTCTCTCTCTTTTACTGAAGAAAGAGAGAATTGAAATATGATTGTATTCTAAAAACAGTTGAAGCTTGCACCCCATACGCAGAGGATATAGTAGTTTTGGTGTGTACGCAATAGGTCGACTAAATATGCTTCCTACTTGTTAAATGCTAAATAAATTATATATATATTTTTTACAAAAATGCATTTGTTCGCTATTTTTGTACAAATGTTCGATTTCAACCTGCAGTTCCTCCCATTAATGCAACGACGGAAAGCCGCCTGTAACGACTCAATGAACACACAAGAAGCGACCCATGCCAGACAGTTATAGCTGACGACATATCGACCCGTTTTTGTTGATGTTTCTAACATGTACCTATCGTTAAATATCGTTGAATATCGTTTCTCCCCCTGGTTGCGTTCCCAGGACGTTCCTCAACCAAGTAACCCTCCCGGGGAAGCGATAGTATCATACACCTCATGCCTTCGAAGTCGATTTGAAGTCAACACCTAAGTGTACTTCGGTATGCTGAAGAGTGTGGTCATCCCCTGGTGCAATCAGGTGGCTGCTGGCAGATCCTGAGTGCGGCAGCGCGACTCAGCGCCGGCCCACAAGTCCAAAGAGACCCAGGCTTAGCTTTAGAAGGAGTGTTACTGCTCCTCCTCACCCGACCTGAATCCGCCAGCTTACTTCGTTTGGTCATAGGTCGAAAAAAATAATCAACACAGTCTCCGACAATACCAAAAAAAAAAAAAAGCCTGATCGCCACCATCCGCCGAGTATTCGCCGAACTCCCCACCGGCGCTTGTGGAAAAAGCATACTCCCACTTCTGGACCTGTATCGGGGCGATGATTGAGGCTGAAGACGGTTACATTGAATGGATATCAGCTCTAAAACTTAATAAAGTTATCTGAATTGATTTTTTTAATAAAAGTTTTAAAATAAAACTGTAGTGTTCCTTTCTTAATGGTCGACATTTTTATCGTTCCACCCTAAGTGCGTTACAAAAGAATGGATGGAAATTTGGAGAGCGACTATTTTATGTTACAAGTAACTCTTTCTGGGCCCTTGCCTATACAAGAGCAATTCGGGAAATCCTAACAACTTAAGATTAAGATTGAAAGAAAAGTGTTTTCCTTCTGAGGAAAATTTTTGTTATGCATTCAGCTTTAATTTTAAAGTCCTTGAAAAGATTTCTTCCGGTTAAATGGAATTATATAAAAATACACACGCAAAATCCCTCTCTTTCTTTTTCTCTCTCTCTCCTTCTCTCTCACACACATTAATATACGAAACTATAGTAAAATAATGAGGTACTCGGTCATTCAGAGAATTTTGTTTCATTTAAATACTAAAAATTTAGGAAAAAAATTGATTTTTTTATATATAAACTACCAGAATACCTGCTCCAGTAATCTGTTAATAATCAAAAATAATTATTCATTTAGAAAAGTTTTCCAATAAATTGGTGATGCTTTATGAAGTTTAAATCAAGATAAATATGCTGTTAAACCTTATTTCTAGAACCCTTGTTTTTATTGTCATTCTGTGTAAATAAATGTTCAAAATTGAGGATTAAGCTTAGGGTGTAAGAAACAAAAGAAATCAAATCAAAGTTGTGTATTTTATTTACCTAAAATAATTGATTCTTTAAATGTGTTCATATTATGCATTAGCAATTCTTTAAAATACCACAAAAAAGCTTTGGGGTTATTTGTTAACTAATGGCTGACATATATAGTTCAATTTTCATAAAATCAGGAGTACTTGAAGATTAATGAAGAACAATCTGGATCATTTGCACTCATTGCGTGGAACTAAATTAAACTAAATATAAATTAGATTACTTACTCGTCTGCATCTGTATTCCAAAATTTGTGACTATTTAGTTATTTTTGGAATTTACTACAAACAAATATAAAACATTCAATTATATTTTGTTAGATATATAAACTTTTGCGAGAAAAAAAAAGGAAAACCTAATCTTGACTAAAAAAGACAACTTGTTTGAAACCTACAAAATGTAAAGATCAGAAAAATAAATAAAATCTATCATCATGGAATATTTTAAACTACAATAAAAAGAAATGCTTTTAATATTTAGTTTCACTTCCTTTGGTTTTTTTGACATGTTGTATATGATGTGCAATGGATTAAAAATTCCTCGACCAGGTTTTCAAAGTTTCCAGGATTTTGTTGCTCAGTTATTTTAAGCAATCCCCATTTGTACATACGAGATTATCGTTTAATAAAATGGAAGACATTTTTAGCAAATCTATACAATTCTTTACCGTAAAAGTTTTGACAGTTTTACCCTTTCTAGTTTTAGAGTTCTTTTTTGCTGAGATTTATCCAAGCCAAGTTATCTACAGTAAGAATGTTATATTGTCGGGGGCTTCTGTATGACATGGAGAGGTGTGTAAATGATGTGTTTATTGCCGTGTATGAATATTTGATAGTCTAGATATGAATTTGCCTATTGATCATCTAGTGATTATGTAATTAGGACATATAACAATCATAACACTATTAACGGTCAAATAACAATCGCCGGGGTTTAACATCGGCCAATTGAAAAACATACCTGATTCATCTTGGTTTGATCTTGATATAAGGATTCCTCGGAAAAGCTGCATACGAAGATTTTATTACAAGAAGTTTTGGTGGTATATACAGCAGCTTTATTGTAACGCTGGTCTTAACGTTTTACTATCGACATTTCCATCAATTTGGAACTGTTACTGTCCACCATTGTCTTTCTTCCCCTGACTACAAACTGCGTCTGAAAAGTCTCTAACTCCCAACTTGAATAACTGACACGTGTCTTGCAAGCTCTCTCGTTACGTCATTTACTCCACGTGACGAAGGACATAAATCGAATGATCTACTTTCGTCACGTATTTTGTTTATGTTTTAATATTATTTTATATTAAAACATATTTGTTTTTATTTATCTAAAATTTCTTTCTTGTTATTGTTTTTAGAATCCAGTCAAGTTAAATTCCTACAACGTCATCTAACCACATTTGTCCTTTAATTGCATTTTTCTCTTTAAAACAAATCTAATTTAATTTACACGATAGTAATAATATTATTCTGGCTCAGATAGTTCAGCAATACACCGGGTGTGCTAATATGCAACAATAGTAAGGTTTTACGTCGACGTATGAATGCAGTGAAATGACACACATTTTTAACTCAATCGGATTATTAGTTTTAAATTAGTTATAATAGTTCTTTCAGATATAAAAAAAAAAATTAAATCATAGTATGAAAAATATCCAGCATAACTCTTCACATTTTCTTTTTCTACTAAAGCTCATAAATAGCAAATAACCCTCTACTAGAAGAATCAATGAAGTAAGACAGCGCGCACACACACACACATATGTATATTGTGGCTTCCTTCAGTCTTGACTGACTATGACTATCCACTGTAAAGGTGCCTGCGTGAGAATTTTTTTGTAGCAAGTTGCACAATCTCCACCCACACCTCTCATGAGTCGACATTGTTAAATACCAGTGGCAAGTTAATGATCAGAACTGGAAACACTGTCGAGATAAGCAGGGAGCACACACAGCGCCTAGCATTTCCAGATGGTCACCCATATGGTAACAGTCAGGCTTAACTATATACATACGAGTGTAGTCCCAAAAGTAAGGCTACCTAATTTTTCAACTGAAAACGTTACACTGCTAGAAAGAAGGGTGTTGTACCATTAAAGCTTTTTATGATACAGATGTTTTTTTTTTACCTAGCTACCACCATTTTCAATGCACTTTAGCCAGCTAGGAATGCTGATTGTGTATGGGTGTCATACGTCATACGCCGTTTCAAATGTTAAGCGTCATATATTTTAACTCACAAAGTTGAAGAGCTACGAAAACAGGAATGGTGTCATTAAAACCAACAATCTTTGTTACTCTAGAATTTATTTTTCACAACTATTATCAATTAACGTTTACCAGGGATTTAATGACGTATCTGCTTCTGACGCACGCCCATGATAAAGGTTGTTTATTTAGAGTCTCACATTATCAATAGCTACAACAGAGAGATGAAACTCTTAGACCCTGATGCATAAGTTCAGTCATCATAACGATGGTTTTTGTAATCCCCTCTGATCCATTCGACCGGAATTAAAAAAATTGGACACATTATTTTTAGAAAAATCATCGTATATCAATGACATCCAGGATTTTTTAAATATATATTTGAATGATGTCTGGTGTCGTAAATTGATTACAGAATTTATTACAAAATATAGAACTGTGTTGGCAGTTATTTACAAAAGGTGAGGCATACATTTTGTATAATCAAATAACCTTTTATCGAATCTAGTCAAAGAAATTGAAAATTCTAATCCTTCATTAAAACAATGTTCCTGTAACTTGAACGTTTCACTTTCACCCAGCATCATTTTGAACCCTCAGATGATATGACATTATAAGTTTTCACTTGTCCATTTTTTTTTGTGGTAAAACTTTTGTTTTCATAGTTTAAGAAATTCACTCTGAACAATGGGGACAATTTAAAAAAAACAGCCTATCCTGCCTTGACAGAGTACAAAATAGACTTCGTGGCTTAGTGGGGGATGCCCTTTTCTCTACCCTGCAACCTCTCTCCCACAGAAGAGACGTTGCGAGCCTGTCCTTGTTTTATCGTTATTTCCATGGCAGATGCTCGTCTGAACTCCAATCTCTGGTCCCCCCTCGCCAATCTTTCACGAGAAATACCCGTCTAGCTGAATCCACTGTGAAAAATTTCCCCCACTCTATATCTGTTCCTAAATCAAAACGCGGATTCCATGAACAAAGCTTCTTTCTTAGAACTGCACGCCTGTGGAACTCTGTTCCGTCTGCCTGCTTCCCTCCGGACTATAATTTGGATGTCTTCAAGTCCAATGTTAACAAATTCCTAATGAACCGCCCCCTTAAGTAAACACTTCAGCAAATCTCCTCACTAACTTAATGTACTTGCAATAACCCTTATCCCTGAGTGGCTTCCGGGCCTTGATAAGTGGTGATCACTGTGTAAAAAAAAAAAAAAAATCTTTTGACTTCTTCCTGACCAGTCCCACTTAAACCCATCAATTCCCGTAATTGTTGTGCAAACATATTTTCTCTGAAGATACGAGGTGCCTTGAATAAGTTTGCAGACGTTTTTCGTATATGTATTTTTATTGATAGTACATGCATGGAACTCTAACCCCATAGGAAGTAATCTCCTCCGGCTCTAATGCACTTTTACCAACAAATTCTTGAAGGTCTCATGGAAGAGCTCCTGTGGGAGCGTGTCAATGACCTTCGTCACAGCCCTTTTTATCTCTTCAATTGTTTCATAACGACAGCCACTAAAGTTTTCCTTGAGCTTAAAAAATAACTAAAAGTCATAGTGAGCAAAGTGTGGAATTTATGGAGGCTGAAGAATTGTGTTGATGCCTATCTTGGTCAAATAGTCTGTGATAAGAAAGGGGTTGTGGACTGCACATTTAGAACAAACTTGCCGAAAAACTTCCGCATCTTAAATTCCTCGCGAATAATTGTGTGTACAGTTCTACCTCTGACATCAATCTGGGCACTTATTGCCTTTATATACAAACGACGGTCCTTATCCACGAAATTCTTTATTTGGTCTTTATCAATCAGGCTTTAGTAAATTGTATTCCAATTTCTGCTGTAGCTGTTCATTTGGACCTTAAATCATAAAACTTGATCACTCATCTCATAATATGTATAACAATAACATACTGAATTTTCAAGAGTCTAAAACAATTGTAAATTCTTGTACCAAAAAAGTTTGGAAACCTATGGAAGGCACCTTGTATATATCTTGAAGAAGGCAACAGTTTTTGGGTCTTTGAGAATCGATAATTTTTTCTGATCTAAAGTTTTAAAAATATAAATTCAATGTATTCTCATTTATTTTCTGAGAAATTTTTTAAAAAACTTAACTATCTTTCAAATTATCTCCCTTTAATCCACATGAAAATGAAATAAAATGTTCAAAATAAATAAGATACTTAAATGTCTAAATTTCTTACCGTTGAACATTGTCTTTCTAGTGACCTTAAATATAAACATTGACCAATATACTAGTCTTCGCCCCAATCCGGTTCCTTTTTCCCTTTGTTGTGCTCGGTTCCCACCTGGATACAATGACGCAGACAAAACTTTTGCAGAACAAGAGATGAGAGTGATCAGTTTCATGCTAACTTTGAAATTAGACCATCTACAAACTTGAACAGGCAGAAACCTTTCTCTTTGCATCTCTCGCCCAACGTACACTCTCCGTCCTAGACACACGTATTTCGGGCTTCTGCCTCCTCTATTTCGCTAGATACGCTTATCCGACCACATATGCTTTCTCATTTTCAAGAGAGTTCTTATTTCGTTTGATTTCTTATCCTATATCTTAAAGAGAGTGAAACTGGTGCAACGTCAAGGGAAAGACGTAAAACAAAAGCATCACTGGGAAAATGGCTGATTTGAAAACGAGGCTCGCTTCGTAATGGAGGCGAAACCAAAAAGACAAAAAAGAAAAACAAAACAAAACAAACTAAAAAAACAAAACAAAAACAAACAATGTTAAGAAACAAACAAAAATAAGCAGAATAGCTATAAACGCAAATAAAAAAAAATAAAAAAAATAAGACGATTTCCGTTGTGAAAACGATAAGAATGCCATCCAAGTCAGGTCGAATGACGTCATTGCGTTCTGTTCTTTTGTGTTTTTAATAAGAAACTCAGGAGAAAAGGTAGGATTTGAATGTTTTGCGTTGATCGAAAATGTAACGGGTTAAGATAAAACATAAATAGATAGAAAGCGAAAGACAGAGAAAAGGAGCGAAAGAGAATGGATGGGTGGTGGGTGTTACAAAAAGAAGGTACGTAAACCTTTTATTATTAGTGCGGATCATTTTTTGTACAAGTTTACGCCAGATAACCAACATTTTGTACGTGCGCAAAAAAAAAAAAAAACAACAACAAAAAAACAAAACATAGTCCGTGCTTGCGATGTTTGTGATTAGGACAATTTTTGTCGGAATATTAAGAATAGAAGGCATTATCATTTGTATTATTTTTCTTTAAAAAACAACAGCGTATACAATGCACACGTCATCAACAAAAGTTATATTTGAATACGGAAAAATTTCACTTTGTATGTAAAATAAACGAAGCTGACGCGACTAAAAGGTTGGAAAGTGGAAATCGAAAGACCAGCACACAAGAGGCGTATGCACTTTAACCTAGAATATATTCTTTAACAGCCCCGGCGACATTCTTTGATATGTGCGCCAAAAAGAGAAAAGGTAAAGCCTGGGATCTTCTAACAAAGCGTACTCTAACCCGACCGACATAATCACGTTAAAGTGTAGCAACATCGAGTCTAGTAAGTATCTGATAGGTAAACATTTGGGAATGTCAGGCACTGTATGTGGGAGGACGTCAACACCTATCATGTGGGAGGACATCAACACCTATCATGTGGGAGGACGTCAACACCTATCATGTGGGAGGACGTCAACACCTATCATGTGGGAGGACGTCAACACCTATGAACTGCATGAACTGTAAAAACCTAGCATTGTCATCTCTTCTGACGGAGATATAAAAATGATTGAGGGCCGTTTGTGAATTTGATATTCCCACGACATTTTTTCCTTCGGAGAAAGCCGGTTCAACCCACCTAGAATTAGTGTCGGTAACTCGACATAAGTTCATCACCTACTCAAAAATAAATCAGACCCTGTCGGACAGATTATCGAAGATGTATCCTTGATTGGTATGAACTACACCTAAGCGAGTGGGGCTTACAGATTATATTGATCAAATAAAGAAAATAAATGAAGCATATTCGTTTTATTTATGTAAAGAATATATTTTAATAGTGTTGCACCCGGCAAACATTTTTATTGCCAAAAACTATATTAGCTTAATTAATGGAGAAAGAACAGCGGAATTTCCACGGGGTTCGTTAGTCGATTTTAATGACATTATTATAGTCACGTTTAAATATCAGAATACCCGTCTAATGAAGTAAATTACAAAACGAATTGAACTACTTTTATATCCTGTTATGAAGATTAAAATCATGTAATGCCGTTTGTCTTGGATTCTTATTCCAGTTTCGGGTCAATGAAAATGGATAAAAATTCGGGCTTATATTTTAAAAATTAAGGGAACTTAAGCTATCAATTCTATTTAATTATTTGCTATCCTCTCATAATCTACGATGTGCCTTCAATGTTTCAAGACTTTTCTCGTATGGTTATTTTTTGATAGTACACACATCAAACTCTAGTCTCGTTCAAAGTAATCTCCCCATGGAAGTCTCCTTGTGTGAGCGTGCCAATGATCCTCATCACAGCCTCTTTCATCTCAGTTATCCCATGACAGCCTCTAAGGCTTTCCTTGAGCTTGTTGGTGTATTATACAGTAGTAATTAAGAATGTCTTGTAAAGAATCGTTCTCACTGCACTTGCCATTGAACCCATTCAGGTGACCAACCATCGTGGTAATGGATACCATTTTATACACTGGAAGCTGGATATTCTCAATGAAGTTTTTAAAGGATAGAAATATGTCTTCTCGCGTCTGTTCTTTTCATGGGCGTGTGTTATTTTCATGATTAACAGCTCCTCTTTTGTGTTCATATTAATAAGCACCAACCGAATAAAATGCACAGCTGGCTTGTGTAACTCACATCGGTAGACTCATCCAGCTACAGAGAAAAGCATTCACATTCTAAAATGTTTTTTCAAAGCTGCTTGGTTAAATCTTGAACTATGGCTTCACTGTGTCTTGTGAATGTAGTTCTTGATAACTGGAGAGCTCTTATCGATAATACTATTTGTTTTATTTTTAAAATGTTTGAATAACGACCCACAGCTTTAAGAAATGAATCTTTTAACATTTCTTGTTATTAACAAGGAACAAAGTTTCGGTTGCTGCATTTGCTTTTGAACTTAACTGTTTGAAAAACGACTGCTGTCTGCACAATTGGGATTTCAGTTCTTTTAACTATCTTTCTCAGCTCGCTTTTAGGTAGAAATTCAGTATCAAAATTTTTATGGATAGTAAGAAAATGCCGATCCAAATTTCCCTTTTTCAGTATAGCAACCAAAGAATGGCAGATGAGGCAAACACACTTAATAAATAACATAGTGAAAAAAATTCAACCTCCCATTCTGTATGGAAATGATATGTTTTTAACTTCTTAGTTGATCGAACTCCTTCGCTCATTTTTATAATCTTAAATTTCGAAAAAATAAATCACAGGCTAACCTACTAACTTGCTAGAGCGCAGTTTTGTGCGATTGCAAATTAACCTAAACGACCCACCACGCCAACGAAATAACAAATAAAAAAAAAACGGATAATAGGAAGAATCTACGTTTTAAGCAGAGTTGCATTCGTTTCGTTTTTCGGTTTTGAAATTTATATTTTTTTAAATTTTCGAACGAATACAAACGAATTTCGTTTAGTTTCGTTCCGTTTTATTTTTATTTTTCAGAATTTGAAATGTACATTTTTTTTTCAAATTTTCAAATTTATATGAACAAATTTCGTTTTAAACTGATTTAAGATTATCATATTTTATTTGATAACAGCCACTATTTTCTTTTTCTATCTTTCAATATAAAATTTACGGTAGAAGTTTCGGTAAACATGAATTAATTACCAGCAGAACGAATGAAGTAATTCGTTTCGTTTTGTCTCGTCCCAATTTAAGAATCTATATCAAAATTTTAAAACAAAACGAACGAAAATGACCGACAAAACGGTTAATGGTTTTAATGCAGTGCAATCGATCCACTTGAAATCGACCGGTAGATTGCGATCGACGTATTGGGCAAGCCTGATATAGATCATGCTCGTGCTGTGAAAAAAGGGATTATAAGGTGGATTTGCTCTGTCTAGCTTTCTGGGGGCTGGGAGAGCTAGTAACGGCCACCTGATCGTATCAGGAGATCACAACACTCTCCAGCACATCCAGATACACTTTGGTGTTGACTTTCAAGCCGATTTCGAAGATGGCATGATGTGGCCCTCACTTCAAACCACACCAAAAACCATAACCGTGGCCGAAAACTTTGTAGAGCTGTCACCTCAAGCGTTGAACCGTCCGGATTTGCATTTTGTGGGTGTGGAAAATGGTCATGTTGTAATAACTTGAATCGATAGAGCATGAGTCGTACAGCGTGCATCTCCAATCTCGCTCCTTGTTGAACATTGTATCACTTTCAGACATAGATAGAAGACTACTATTGCTCTTGGGATTTGTACACAACTGCCAACTAGTAGATGGTCTGCATTAAAAAAGAAAACCGGTTTTCATCAAACGAAAATGGAATCATGTCATCTTTTCTAAGACAACAAGTTTATCGGTTCGCCCAGTAGCTTTTGACAACAATGAAAATGAACAAACATAAAAACAGAGACGTCACAACTAATCGAGCTTACTACTTCTGCGTGTCAATAACATACACATTTTAAGGAAAGAATGAAATGAATTTATTTTTTAAAACAAGTAATCCTTTCCAAATTTCTCCCTTTATCCAGAATAATAAAGAAAGCGATAAACTGGAAAATGTTTTATTATAATTTATTATAATTAAATACTTCTGTTAAGGTGGGTGTTGGTATACTTCGTATTAATAGAGATAAACAAAGAATTTCGGTTGTTGGGTAACCATGTACCGATTATGTACATAGAACAGACGTAGCAGAGGTGTGTCTATCATTGGGTTTGTGTTGCATGTTTATTTAGATCTCGTCGTATGAGGTTCACATTCACGTCATTTTCAACACAGATATCAGAAGTGTCATAGACACACACAAGCAGTTCACAAATATTTTGCGTGACTTTTTCTATGAAATTCTTAAGAATGACAGCAAAATGTTACGAATTATAATGAATAACAGATGAGAACTACACACACACAAACACACACACGCACACACGTACACATAGACATCTATATAAGAGGTTAATGTAATTTTCTTGAAGCATTGTCTAATGTGTATATTTATTAAGTAAGTGTATAGAAGGCAATACAATACAGACGTGTAACGGATAGACACAAACTAAAGCGAATTAAGATATGATGGTTAAATAATCTATGCAGATTCGCTTTATACAATGAACATTTATTTGTTTTTATATTTTATACCTGTATTGTATTCTTACTTGCGTCAGCATGGTCAGATGGAATTTTCACTAACGTTCATATTGGAATTATTGTCAGTTTTGCAGGAATTGAAAATTAATTTTATTTGTTTTAAAATATTATTTTTATTTAAACCTAGTAATGTAGAGTTTGTGTTAATATTTAATAATATTTCATTTATTATTAGTCCTCGCGCGAAAGAACAGGACACAAAATGTTTTAAATAATAATAACAGAATAACAATAACAAAGACTTTCGCTGGCGAGGACTACTATTGACCGTAACCAGTTATACAATCCTTTTGAAGTATTCATCTCTATTTTTCTCGTTATGTACTGAATATTTGTTAATGAAACCTGTATAAAATATGTTCCTTATTAAATTTTAAAGATTTTCTATTCCGATAGAAGTTTAAAAAATTTAATATAAAAAGGTTATTTTAAAGTTTTTGCTAAAAAATTCAGATTTTCTCATTATTCAGCCCTTTATTACAAAGATAGGGTTGCAAAAATGAGTTGTGGTGTGAGGAGAAATACAAACTGAAACAGAGAGAATATTCAGACCTGTAATATTAAAAAGAGGGGGTTGCAAAAATGAGTTGTGGTGTGAGGAGAAATACAAACTGAAATAGAGAGAAGGAGAGCTTTAAAATATAATCTTAAAAAGATAAGATACAAGTTAGAAAAGCATTTCATCCAAGGTATGAAAATTGTTAAACAAAATGTTTTTACTATAGGCTTTAAAAATAAAAGTACAAGATTCAATTTGAAATTTTATTTATCTTCAAAGTGCACTTTTATAAATTTTACAAAGTAAGGTATAAAAATTTAATTTAAATTGAATGAAAAAATTACCTTGGATTTATTTTATATAATGTACATTTTGTTGCAATTTAAAAACATCTTTCATCTAGCAATTAATGATATAGATATAAAATATGTAAAATGAGAATTAATAAAAATTTGATAAAAAAATCAAGGAAGGGAATTTCAAATTTTATGAAAAATCTCACAGTGAAGTCCTTAAAATATCTAAACGTTATAAATGTCCAAGTAAAATCTTTACAATGGTGTTCTTGAGAAAAAATGGCAACCCTTTAAAGATCCGAAGGGTACGAAGAGTTGGAGGTGAAATTCAGGTAAAATTTCCCAAAATGAGAAAAGTCACAGAACAGTCATGATATGAAGAGCTGGTGAAATCGTTTTCATTTCAGGGCGGACAAGTGTGTCAAGATGGAATTAAAACATAAAAACTGATGAAGGAACACAGTGAAAGGATAAAAGGATTCTTTCTGTAATTCTTATTATAAAATGTTTGCCCAAGAGTGAGAGACTAGTAGTAGATGCAAATAACAATACTTGATGCATGTGTGAATGACGGCTTTGTTAAGCTATAAGAAATTCTTAGGTTTGAATTATTTTCTAGCACGGTAGAAGAACCCACAGTTTTCCAGCAACCTTGACAATGTTTTTAATGTATTTTTTAAAATTAATGTTTCCTGTTTATCCGAGAAGTTTGAACGAAGAGCTTTCAGGTAATATTAGTCATGAGAGTCAATGGTTGAGAATATTTCTAGTAATTGTTAAAGGAAAGAAGCTTAGTCTGGACAATATTAACTGTTACCATCCATTTAAGACCCTATTCCATTACAGACTTACACTGTTGTAAGTTTTTTCAGAAATCGCGAGTTCCTAATTTCTGCGACTCTGAATTTTCTGGTGATTTCAGTCTACCTTATCTTGGCTTCGGCTATTTCACTTTTACAATTATTTCTAGCTCTTCTATTTGTACTTATGATGGACAAATCTGTGGAATGTATATTTCAATTGAGCAATGGCATCTGCACACGTAGAGCTATTAGATAGACAGGAATTTGCTCTAAGCCTATTGTGTTCGAACATATACTTCAATTACTGTGTTGAACCATTTAGTAACCTCATTGGTGCACTTCTGCGGAAAGAGAAAGGGTTATACTCCATGTGATATGTGATGGATTATGTTAAACTTTTAAAAGTACCTTGTCATTTCGAGAAATAACTGCTCAACTTTCTATTAAAGGTTTAAGGTAATATCTGCCGATATCACAAGGTGATTAGCCTTCCACAGTGGTTAATGGGAATTTGTCACATAATCATCTGTAATTGTGGTCAGAAATCGGTCTAAGAAGTCAGACTTACTGATCTGTGATTTAAATCACCAAATCGATGTACTTGTGTCTAGAAAGGATGCTGCACCTATGCTATACTAGTTTATTCAGGTATGGTCCTGGGTCAAGAGAGTACGGTAAACAAAATATAAGTAACTAACGATATATTGCTAGGTTATTCTAATCATCTAATTTTAGTTTGAAATTTTTTACTCAATTATAGACTCTAAATCAGTGCATGTGTCTGTTCTAGTCATTACGGCAAAGTGCGAGGTAACCAGGCATGTTAAAATAGTTAGAAGGGATGGAGGAGTGTAGGTTAGTTTCACTTAATGCTAAGGTTTCCCTGGAGTTTTTTTTTACACAGTGATCACCACTTATCAAGGCCCGGAAGCCACTCAGGGATAAGGGTTATTGCAAGTACATTACGTTAGTGTGGAGATTTGATGAAGTGTTTACTTAAGCGGGCGGTTCATTAGGAATTTGTTAACATTGGACTTGAACACATCCAAGTTGTAGTCCAGTGGAAAGCAGACAGACGGAACAGAGTTCCACAGACGTGCAGTTCTAAGAAAGAAGCTTTGTTCATGGAATCCACGTTTTGATCTAGGCACAGATATAGAGTGGGGGAAATTTTTCACAGTGGATTCGGCTAGACGGGTGTTTTTCGTGAAAGATTGGGGACCAGAGATTGAAGTTCAGACGAGCATCTGCCATGGAAATAACGATAAAACAAGGATAGGCTCGCAACGTCTCTTCTGTGGAAGAGAGGTTGCAGGGTAGAGAAAAGGGCATCCCTCACTAAGACACGAAGTCTATTTTGTACTCTGTCAAGGCAGGATAGGCTGTTTTTAGCAGCTCCTGCCCAGATATGGCAACAGTATTCCATCCTTGGACGTACTTGGCTTTTATATAGATAGAGAATTGCATCAGTAGTGAGATATCTTCTGGAGCGGTAGAAGGATCCCATCATCTTTCCAGCGACCTTGGCAACAGACTTGATGTACGTGTTTCATTTCAGATCAGGAGTAAAGGTCAAACCCAGAAGCTTGTCACGGGGCCTCACCCAGACGAGAGCCATCCATCACAATTGATGCCAGATGGGGATCAGAGCGTTGATGATGTAAGGATATGAGTTTGCTAGAAGAAATGATTTTACATCATTTATGTTAGTTCTAAACGCACAGATATTTGTGAATGCGAGTCTCAAGAACGGAGGTGAAGTGGTTGTGTTTGCGTGTAGTTTGGTTATTTTTTGTTTGAACTAGCATATTACGTAATAGCTTCAGTTTTATGGGTAGAAGGGTGAGACAAAGTAGATTTTTATATCAAACGTGCAACAGAGACCAATATCTGACTATTTAAATACAAGATTGTGGCCTCGGGAAAGCCTATTGGAGATGCCAACATAGAACTACAACCATCTGGATATTATATAACTGATGATAGAGCAGCTGCTTTTAGTGCTACTTAAGTGTTAGGGCTCCTGTACTATCAGTCGGAAAACAGCAGTCAGGCAAACTGTCAAACCAGCACCATCAGATCTGTCAGACAAGAGCAGTCCAGACTAGCCGTAAGAACATATGTAGCAATCAAGCACTCTCACGATCCCAATGTTTATTTACTTTCTTTTTCGTTTGTCTTATTCTAAGTTTACTTTTAATTCACATTATTTTGCCTTGTCTGTGCTCAACCTAGCACACGGATTCACCCTCTCTCTCTTTGTGACAAATTAGTAGCATTTGTGTCACCTTGACGAAATTGTTTCTAACCCAACAAGCAATAAAATCCCACCCCTTAACTGAAGAAGTCCTTAAATGCTGGAATTATTTCTATTTTAATAGTTTCTTCCCTAGGACTGCTAACCTTAGGAATTTCCCCTCTATTTCACGCTTCTCTGACTAAACTGCAGAAATTTTAATGTAATACAAACAATAATCAGATGACTTCTACAAAACGGACTGGAATTAAACTTCGTACATGAATTCATTTCAATTCACGTCGTTTACCAATTAGCCACCGTCACCTCCTTAATGATGGCAAAAGAAGAGAATAAGAATAAAGGTTAAATAAAAATATAAGCATAAAAAATGAATACATTTCGAAGAGAAATTAACAAATTTATAAGTCAAAATAATTAGAATAAGAATGTGAAAACTAAAGAGTGAAAAATAAAATCAGAATATAAAAGATAAAGAAAGAGTGACAGCAAGAAAGTGGCAATAATAATGGGAATAAAAAAGAAAGATAAAAAAGTAAAGAAAATCGAAAGAAGACGTGATTAAAAATAGAAAACGAAAATTAGAAGGAGAAATAGAAAGAAAATAAGAAAAATCAAGTGAGAAATAAAAAAAGTTAAAAGAAGACAAGGAAAGAAAGAATTCATGTAAAAAAAGGAAAGAAAGCATCTTGAAAAAAAAAAGATAAAAAACGGCAGAAAAGCACGAAGAAAAAAATTGAAAAGAAATCAACTGAAATGAGAACTATGCTCTAAGGAATGAGAAATAAAAATGGCGAATAGAAAAAAACTATAAGAATTAGAAGTGAAGTGACTACTCAGGTGACAAGAGGAAAATGTCGGCTGAAGAAGTCATGTTTGGGTAAGAAGTGAGAATTTTGTAGAGAGAAGGATTCGAAAAATGCGCGCCTATCAAGCAAAGGCAGAACGAAGAACATAAAAGTGGGGAAAGAATGGCGAGAAAGAATGTCGGGCAGAATAGGAATACGAGGAGATAGATTCTATTTATCTATCTATCTAGAGAGAGAGAGAGAAAGAAAGAGAGAGAGAGAGAAAGGAGGCACATAAGTGGATGGATAGATAGATAGTCAGAGAAAGAGAAGGACAGAGAGAGAGAGAGAGAGAGAGAGAGAGAGAGAGAGAGAGAGAGAGAGAGAGAGAGTGGGGAGGTACCGTGGGTTGGGGTTGGAACAGAAACGGAAAAACAACGGGAATGAAAAGTAAACCGAAAATAAGAAAAAAAAAAAAAAGGAAAAAAATAAACATGACGTCACATTGAGAAGTTCTACGAAGGACATTTCAAGTTTGAAACCATTCAACCCCACAGCTCTTTACTTGTAAAAAATAAAACCCCAGAATTTTCTGGTTACGGATAACTAAAATAATCTATATTACTTCTGCATTAATCTTGAACGTTAGCCTAATTCTAATAATATTAAATCTGCAATGACAGTGCGTGTGTAGGCGCAGAATATGGACATTAAAACATGTCACGCCCAGCGGACGTTCGTGGTTGTCGTTCAATACAAAAAAGAAACAGAGAGGAAATAGTTTGACGATATATCAGCAGCAGAAGCCTGAACAAATAGGACATATGAAAAGGCCCGAGTGAAAAAGACTATAAGACACAAGGAGCATAAGTATACGTTATTGTCACTACTGTTTTTTTTAAAAATCAATATTGCAATTATTTATTTCAATTTTCCATAAATAAAACAGCATTATTCTGATTCAATAAATATCTACAACAACGTTAAAATATGCTCATTTGAGTTATATTAGTTAACCTGGCTTTAACACAAATCTCCGTTCCAATTCATTCGCTCATAATTCAATTTGAAATTCTTCTGTTAATGAAGTGTAAAAAATAGACCTTGGGTTTACTTTCAACAGCCTCATAACTATCGCTTCCCTTATTTTATTCTTTAGTTCTCACATTCCATGAGTGATGTTTGTGACAAAGCGAGAATCTATTTCATGTAACATTTATTCTTAACTAATTTTTAACATTGAATTAGTCCATTTTTAGTTCTTTACATCAAATAGCTTCATGATCCATCTGGAGCGATATCCATATTATTATTACTACTACTACTACTACTACTACTACTACTACTACTACTACTACTAAAATCAATATATGTTTATTGATCTGATCAGCTAAGCCAAAACTTTTCAATAACAAATCGTTTATTTGTAAGTCGATTGTTGTGACACGTTTGTTCCACACACCCAAATATGAATCTGATATTCTCTGTTTATTACTTGTTATGGGAAACGTTGCTTGGAATACATTAGAATCTTTGTGTACGCTTGTTCCCAGCCCTGAACACAATATTATTATTATTTATATTTTTTGCTAAACAAAACACATGACTACTGAGACGTAAGGGACTAGAGTGAATTAGGCGCCATATCCACAGGGACATCAAGATGTTAACGTTGTATTTGAATAACTGCATTTTAGTACAATCGGGAAAACAAGAAGTAAGAAGGGAATTACAAAGTCTAGCAGTTCGAAGATATAAGCTTTTAGAATAGAAATGCTTCCGACATCTGCGGATATCTGCACTGAAGGAGTGGGATTTAGTTGATTGTCGTGTTGATTGGATGATTACACAACAGCAAGTTCGTCGTAGCACATTCAAATGAAGTACTTGTAAAACAGGCACAGGGATAGACCATTTCTGCGATGTGACAGAGGCTAGAGCTGTGTAGACAGTATAGAATCTATTAAAGACTCTTTTAGACCCCGGGAAAAGTTGGTTGTCAGTACACTGACCTAGACATGATAACAATACACCATGCATGGAGGGATGGTGGGACGATGGCTTTACAGAGAAAAAATTACTTTCAGGTAAGAGAAGTTTTCTTGCACGTTACGACAGTCTTGGTAGCTTCTTCTATATTTGTTCAAACTCATGTTATCTTTGAGTGTTAGGAATAGGAATTTGAATGTTGAACTCTTGGCTAGAGTGCTATTATCAAAGGCAATCCGTGATTGAAACGGTATCTTATAACACGAAAGAAGCTTTGTCTTAGTAGCATTAAATGTTATTATCATTTTATGTTCCCGTTCACCTACAGATCGGGTGTCATTTATTAAGGATTCAGTCATTGCATTGGCTATGTACACGTTTGTTTTATTCATTTTTCTCAAAAAATAGAATGTGATGTCAGCAAATATACTATCTAGGACACAATTTTATGATAGAGATTACTTGGCAGGTGGTCGTCTGAGCTCCAATCCCTCGTCCCCCTCGCCAATCTTTCACGAGAAACACTCGTCTGGCTGAAACTACTGTCAATAATTTTCCCCACTCTTTATCTGTGTCTAAATCCAAACGTAGATTCCATGAGCAAAGCTTCTTTGTTAGAACTGCACGCCAGTGGAACTCTCTGCCGCTTGCCTTTCCCACCTGACTACAACTTGGACGTTTTCAAGTCCAACATAAACAAACTCCTGACAAACCGCCCCCTTAAGTAAGATACTCTATCAAACCCCCCCAATACTAATGAGTACTACAATACTATCTCATTGATTACTGTATACGCAATAACCCTTTCCCTGAGTGGCCTTCGGGACTTGATAAGTGGTGACCTCCATGTAAAAAAAATAGATAGATTATAAAATTTTAACTCTTGAAAACTTGTGTTTGATCATGTTATAGAGTTTGAGATTCAATTAACTATCTATTAATTTGCGTCAGCCGTCCCTACGTAAACAGAAAGGACATAGCCATAATTTGAAATTTGTGGCTTTTCGATGAGATAGTTGCTTTTTTTTCCTTTCCTTCATACTATATTTTTATATTTGTCTACGCTCGCTAATAATTTATGGTCTTTGAACCACGTTTTTAAACGATGTTGTCCCCCCGTTGCCGATGTTTATTTTGAAAAGTGTCGACCGAAAGACGTCTTAATAGAGTTTTTCTCCCTTCTCTACTCCTTATTAACCCTGTCATTTTGTCTAATTTGTGTTTTTTAACACTTAATTAGAGTTAAAGCCCAGTATTATTCAAATTGCATAAAAAGTGTTATAAGGGACATAATTACGGATAGCACCGGATACGAAACGGTGTATAAAAGAGCGTCTTGCATTGTCTTGGAGTCAGTTCAGTGGTACGCACTAGCCCGACCGTCTCGCGTCTTACACTCTCCAAGTGTAGTCAGGATTAACCAAGCTCTCAGGACGAGCGTTCCGCTCACACACGTTAAGTTACCTTTTTCCTTTACCTTCATTTACGCGTATATCAACTTCAAGGCGAGCAGCCATTTTGTATTGTGTATTATTTTCGAAGTACGAATAAACCTTTTTGTTACGCATTCCACTCGGCGTATTTTGTCATGTTATTATATGCCGTCAAAACGGGATATAACAGTTGGCGACAAGGATGATTCTTATCTCTTAACAGAGATAAATTACCGTACTAATAGGACTGTGTACTATTCAAATTTACAAGGATTTCGTTACTGAACACGTACGGCAAAGAACTATTCGAAATTGTCTTACATAAAGTACGGATTTCTCCGATATGAACTCACGGAAAGGTAATAAAATTGTACTTGAAAGATATTGACAAGGTAAAGTGAACTTTATTTATATTTTTGAAGAAAAAATATGTGAGGAACGCAGGCGGAATTCGAACCCGGCACCTTTGGATTACGTTTTTGGAAGAAAAGAAAGAACTTTTACGATTTTTTTTTCTCTAAATTAAACAGACTATTGTTATAATTTAATTTTTTTTTCTTTCGTGCAACCTTATTTTTGTTGAAAAACAGTTTGCTCATTTTCAGGCATTATTCGTTGTGTAAATTTGAAAAGTATTGTGTAAAATTACGTTTAGGCAGAATTACTATTGCTAAATTGTATGAACTGTGTGGAAACATTTATTCTTGCAAGACTTGTTGCTAATTGGCGAAAAACGTATACTTACGAAATTTTGTGGAATCATTGTTGTAAATTTTAGAAAGACATTTTTTTTTAAATATGGAACAATTGGCTGAGTTGACGAAAGTGCTAACTCTTAGCGTTCAGGAACAGTAAAAAATGACACAACAATTCTTAGTGCAACAACAACATCTGCAACAACAACAGCAAGAAATGACACAAAAAACTTTAGAGGCACAACAAGAACAAACAAAAATACTTCAACGCCAAATGTCGACTCAACAAAAGAATTTGGAAAAATTAATTCAAACCTCGACAACTGAGAAAAAAACGAATTTTTCTGCAGAAGGTATTTCAAATTCTTTGTCGGAATTTCACTACTCTCCCGATACTGGCGTTACATTTCCAGCATACTATAGAAGGTATGAAACAGTTTTTACAAAGAGGTGTTTGGATTGGACCGACGAAGAAAAAGTCACGCTGTTGCTCCAAAAACTGGGTACTGACGAAAACACTAAGTACGCTAACTTAATTTTACCCAAAAAACCAGAGGAAGTAACCTTTGAAGAGACAATTAATACGTTGTCTAGAATATTTGATAAAAGAGATAGCCTTTTTCACTCTCGATATAAATGTTTGAATTTACAGAAATCGGAATCTGAAGACTATTTAGAGTATGCTTGTATTGTAAATTGCTTATGTGAATCATTTAAATTAAATGAAATTTCTGCGGATTTATTTAAATGTTTAATCTTTGTACAGGGACTCACAGAACCAAGGGACAAAGATATCAGATCCCGGATCCTGACAATTATGGAGTCGGACCCAAATATAACTTTACAAAAAGTTACCGAGGAATGTCAACGTCTCATTAATATCAAGAGAGACAACACCCGCATTGAAGAAAAAAGCGTTTACAAGGTACAACATGTAAAAAGGCAAAGGACCCCTAGAACTTACAAGACCCAAGAACAAAGGACCCCTAGAATGCACAAGTACCAAAATTGTGAATGTTGCGGAAGTACGAGACACACCAAAAAGACCTGCTGGTTCAGGAATAAGATATGTTACGAATGTGGGTTCAAAGGCCACAAGGGAACGTACTGTGACCAGAAGAAAAAACGAAAGACTGACAAAGTGAATGCGCTTCGCACAAGGAAAGAGAAAAGTTGCGAAAGGCGTAAGTATGTCAGTGTTCACATAAATGGACATCCTGTAACATTACTCCTGGATAGTGGTTCGGACATCAGCATCATAGATGAAGATATCTGGAGAAGGATCGGTCGACCCGAACTAATGGAAACCAGCAAGATGGCGAGGAGTGTGTGCGGCAAAAAGTTGGAATTTAAAGGAGAACTGAGGTGCAACGTGACATTTGATGGTCAGACACGCACGTCCAAAGTGTACGTGGTTCCAGGAAGGAACACAAGTCTGTTTGGAGTGGATTGGTTTGTCCTGTTTAACTTATGGGAGCGACCAGTTAATTCTTTTTGTAATAGGTTGAACACAGAGAAAGCAAACCAAGTGGAAAATTTCTGGACGATGTAAAAGCAGAATTTCCAAGGGTTTTTGCTGAAGGACTTGGACATTGTGTGAAAGTAGAAGCCAAATTTGAAGTGAAGAAAGATGCCACCCCAGTGTTCAAACCTAAAAGAAATGTACCGTTTTCATCGATGGACGCAATCGAGAAAGAGTTGGAAAGACTTCAACAGTTAGAGGTTATTGAAAAAGTTGACCATACGGATTGGGCCAGCCCGACGGTATATGTGAAAAAAAATAACAAAATCAGGGTCTGTGCGGACTTCTCGACAGGCCTGAATGACTGTTTAAAGGACCACAATTATCCCCTTCCGTCGGCAGAAGATCTATTCTCAAAACTAAACGGAGGAAAATTTTTTTCCAAGATAGACCTCTCAGACGCGTACTTGCAAATCAAGGTCAATGATGAATGTTCAAAGTACCTGTGTATTAATACGCACAAGGGTATCTTCAAGTTAAAGAGGCTTCCTTTTGGCTTAAAAGTCGCCCCTGCTTTGTTTCAACAGATAATGGATACGATGCTCGCAGGGTTGGAATTTGCGATGGCATACCTTGACGATATCTTGATAAAGAACAGTAATTTGCAAGAGCACAAGAAGCACGTGAGAGAAGTACTTAAGAGAATAGAGGGGTTTGGTTTCAGATTGAGTCCGGAGAAATGCGATTTCTTCATGAAAAGGATCAAATCCTGGGTCAAATAATTGACGAAGATGGACGAAGGCCAGATCCACAACGGACCGAAGCAATTGATAAGATGCCTGCCCCAGACTCAGTATCAAAACTACAGTCATTTCTGGGATTGGTATAATACTATGCGATATACATCCCTAATGTACATAATTTGAGAGCTCCTCTTAACGAGCTACTAAAAAAAGGCAGTAGATGGAATTGGACAAAGGAATGTGAATCTGCTTTCCAGAAAATTAAGAAATGTTTGCTATCAGATCTGGCATTAGCACATTTCGATCCAGAGAAAGAGATTGTACTAGCAACGGACGCCAGTGATTACGGAGTTGGTGCTGCATTACTCCACAAGTATGAGGATGGAACAACAAAAGCAATCTCTCATGCGTCAAGAACTTTGATTGCAGCTGAGAAAAACTACAGCCAGATTGAAAAGGAGGCTCTCTCAATAATATTTGGAGTCAAAAAGTTTAACCGTTTTCTCCATGGACGAAACTTCATATTACAGACGGATCATAAACCACTAATCACGATATTTGGATCGAAGAAAGGCATCCCTACGCATACTGCAAATCGACTACAGCTATGGGCTGTAACTCTCTTAAACTATCAGTTTAAGATGGAGCATGTGTCATCAAAAAAGTTAGTACACGCGGATGCACTGTCAAGGTTGATTCCAAAAAGAAATGAAAGTTTCGAAGAGACGGTAATTGCAGCTCTTAAAGATGAAAGCGAATGCTCAAATTCAATATACAATATGATCCGTGAACTCCCGGTAACTCTAGAAGAGATTAAAAGAGAAGCTGCAAAAGACGTTTTTATAAAGCAAATGAAAAATCAAGTAGGACGGACGGAAAGAAATAAGATGGCAAGAGAAATTACACCTTTTTCCATTTGCGAAGATGTGCTTATGTATGCCGATAGAATCGTAATTCCACAGGTATTACGAAAAAGAATGCTAAACGAATTTCACACAGGTCATCCTGGCATTTCAAGGATGAAATCCCTAATTAGAGGTTACGTGTATTGGCCTGGTATTGATAAAGAGGTGGAAAACTGTGTCAAAGCGTGCAAAGGATGTCAGTTAGTAGCCCGAGATCCGCCTGTAAAAACGACCCCGTGGCCGAAGACGGACTTGCCCTGGTCACAACTGCATATTGATTATGCCGGACCCCTAAAAGTTTTTTTTTACTTAATTGTAGTGGACTCTTTCTCCAAATGGCCGGAGATATTCAAGATTAGACATCCAACAGCAAGGAATACTGTTAGTGCACTTGACGAAATTTACAGCCGGTTTGGTGTACCAAAGACCATAGTGAGTGACAATGGTACAGCATTCACAGGTTACGAATTTAGAGAATTCTGCAACTCACTGGATATACAGCACATCACGACGCCTATTTACCATCCTAGATCGAATGGGTTGGCAGAAAAATTTGTAGACACGTTTAAGCGGGCATTAAGGAAAAACATGAACATTGACACAGATGAGCGGACAATACAAACATTTCTAGCGATCTACAGAGTAACCCCAAATCCAAACAATGATGTAAATTCATCCCCTGCAGAACTTATGTTCGCCAGAAAAATTAGATCCATTTTCGATAGACTTCTACCGGATAAAAAGAAAGTTACCAGAAAAGAAAACTTTAATGTAAAGTGCTATTCCCCAGGAGATAAAGTTTATTTTAAAAATTTTCAGAATGGAAAAAATCATTGGGTGGACGGTATTGTTAAGAAAAGAATTGGGAACATGGTCTATACTATTCAAGGTCCCAATTTTGTCTGTAAAAGACATATTAATCAAATCCGTTCCAGAATTACGGAAAATAGAGGAAATCCCAATGGAAACGCTGTGCGACACATTTGACATTCCAAAACCGGTGGGTATACATGGACCTATGAATGTATCCCCTGAACAGAATTCTTTACCAAAGGAAACTCTGACCAAAAGGAAGAGCACACGTAAAAGGAAAGTCGTCAGGCGTTTAAGTCCTGATCCTAAACGGAAGCGATATTAAAGCTAAAATCGGGAAGATTTCAGCTTCAGGGGGAGGTGTTATAAGGGACATAATTACGGATAGCACCGGATACGAAACGGTGTATAAAAGAGCGTCTTGCATTGTCTTGGAGTCAGTTCAGTGGTACGCACTAGCCCGACCGTCTCGCGTCTTACACTCTCCAAGTGTAGTCAGGATTAACCAAGCTCTCAGGACGAGCGTTCCGTTCACACACGTTAAGTTACCTTTTTCCTTTACCTTCATTTACGCGTATATCAACTTCAAGGCGAGCAGCCATTTTGTATTGTGTATTATTTTCGAAGTACGAATAAACCTTTTTGTTACGCATTCCACTCGGCGTAATTTGTCATGTTATTATATACCGTCAAAACGGGATATAACAAAAAGATAGATAGATAAATAGATGTATGGATAGATAGATAGATAGACAGGCAGATAGTAGTTAGATAGACAAATACATAGACCATAAATGGATAGTAAGATTTATTGTTAATAAGACTAAGCTTCCAATTACAAGAAACCTTCTCAGCCATCGGTTGCCATGACAACTTGAGAGTTCATCATTCAAATTTCTCGCACCCAGCAGTATCCTGTATATCTACAAAGTGATCATTCGCCCATGCATGGAGTATTGTTGCTACATCTGGGGTGATGCATCTGCCACTAGTATCTGCCAAATTAAAAACATCCCACATTATCGGCTAAGCTTCAACCCCTGTCCCATCGCGGCAATGATGCATCCCTATATCTGTTTGACAAGTACTTTAATGAAAGTTACTTTGATAAACTCATAGTAGTTGTCGCCCCTATTCCCTACTAATTCGAAAAACAACAAAAATCCAACCCTTCACTATTAAGACCCTTAGGATGCAGGAAAACCTTCTCGTCTTATAGTTTCTTACTTTTGTTTGCAAGACTTAGAATTACTTCGCTGTTTCCTGCTTTCCTGACTATATTGATATGCAGAAGTTTAAATGTAATGTGAAAAGACATCAACTTCTCACAATCCCCAGTCAAATATGATCATAAATATTAGCTCCTTATGTCCAAGTGAAAATACGATTTATTTGGGGTGAAAACGAGTAAAAAAAGGCAGATAGATTAAGACAGAGAGAGAGAGAGAGAGAGAGAGAGAGAGAGAGAGAGAGAGGCGTGATGTGGGGCGTAGAGCTGAGGAGACATACGCGATTATAGGTTATTAGAACATTTACCAAAATGGTTGATTTTATGAATAAACATATGTATTCTCCTCATTATTTCCTGGCGACAGATGTTGCGACTCATCGGTCAGAGTAAAACTTACATAATTAAACACACCAAGATGAACAAAAACCAGTGCAGCCCCCGCCGTAGCCAAATAAACGTACACGTTATACAAACTATTCATTACGTAATTCAATTCGTTTGCGCAATTGATAGTTTTTCTATAACTTCTTTTTCTCCTCGTTTATCCGATTACAGTGGGGTCTGCACTGGTTTATTCTTCCATCATGAGACGAACTGAGAATTGGTTTCCCAGGATGTCAGCATATATATGAGGCGTCATAAATTCTGACGAAAGAATCAGTAAAATGTATATCTTTATATATTTATTAGAAAAACTCTGCCCCATTGGGTCACCAATTTTTCTAGGGTTAGATTGACTGAATCAGTAAAAAAGAGTTTGTGAAAGCAGTTAAATATAGAACACCCCCCCAAAACGAACAAAATCGAAAATTAGTCTTTCTCTGCTCGCTGCATCCTATTCCAATTCTCTTTCTTGTTACTTTCTGTTTTCTTTCTCTTTCCAGTCTCGGGTTCAAAAGTATTCATACTTAAATTGATATTTTCTTTTGTTTATCATGGATTTATTAAAACTCATTTTCACCCCAAACAAGGCAAATTGCCACGGAGACCCAAGTGACTACTGCGAATTATGGACTATACGTACAGAGACACTCTACTGAGTGAATTGAGCAGCGAAATGTCTATACACATTACACTTAATTTTCTGCATATTAGTACGGGCTGGGAACCAAGATACAAGAAGGGAATCCTAAAGTCAGCAGTTCGAGTGAAGAAACTTTCATAGTAGAAGGCTCTTCGGTATCAGGAAACCTCTACATTATTGAATGCGTGGAATTTTGCTGCTTGTTGGTTATTCGGGAGTTTTTACGATAAGCTGGTACTACTGCCATTTCAACCTTGAGTTGGATATTTAGTTTTATTATACTTAACTGATAATGATAAATGTCATATAAAATACGAGCGGGGTAAAAGGTCAGACAACATGCTGTGAGAGCGAGCGAGAATAATTAACAGAATTTGAAATATTAGATGCAGCTCAGTGCTCCTTAAATGCATTGAAATGAAGTAAGATTTTATCTGGAGATGTGGAAGCAGTGACTAGCAGGAATAAAAAGATGTGGCATGGCAGACCTAAGGGTTAGCGGGTAAAGCAAATTAGCGTAATTTTAATTCTATTCAGCCATCAACTGAACGCAAAGCGCTTATTTTAAGTCAACGGGCAATATCTTTTTCTGTATTTCTTTTATTTTTTAAATAGATTAAATAAATTATGGTTGGTTGAGCTTCTATAGAATCTATGAGATAATATAGTTTCGTGGTTAGCTTTGATTGGTTATGAAGGAGGTTACATCATACATCACCAACCACCTACCTCAATATAAAAAGGCTATTTTAGACAGCAGAGTTGCAACAGCAACGACCGACGCAGACGCAGACGAGTCACCCTTTAGATAGCAGAGGCATAGCATCAACGCAACGTGGACGGGTGATCATCAACTGGGATTGTCTGGGCCTTATTAGACTACGTGACCTGTGACCGCGATGAGTCATTAAGGTAGTAACGCATACCTGAGCTCGAATATATTTCTAACAGACTGGGTTCAAGATCTGCCACGTCTTATTGATGCCTGTGACTCAGGATATCATAGGCTTTGTGACTGACTAAGATAACACTTTCGGTGTGACCTCCAACCTCCAGATAAGGTCATATTAAAGCTCATGATCAAAAATGAAAGATCGGCCTGGACCAGTTGCTGTAACATCCCAGTCAACGTCATAATAGGATGTGCTCTTCCTCTGCCCGTAAATTCGTCGAAAATAAGTATAATAAGATTTGGGAAAACAATGCGGATCTAACCAACATTAACGCATAAGAGAGCCACCTTACAAATATAAAGACATTAATCAACACGGTGAAACACCAAGTCAAGTCAAATGGGGATTATCTGGTTCTGTTTGCACAATGCGTAAAACAGTGATTAGCCTGCACGAAGCCCTACGCGTCATGAAAACCACGTTTCATTGCAAATAGTTTTTTAGTCTCTTTCTAGCGAATACTACACCATAACGCCTTGAAAAATGACACTCAATTCAGACGGTTATTTTATTTTCTTCTACTCTAGGAGGTTAGACAGAAGCACAGACGTGTGTTTTATGAAAGTGTTTCTGTGGAACAAACTGGACTCAAACTACGCACACTTAGTCTTCAGTCCGTGTCGTTTACCACCGTCAATACTAAGTTGCTAATCACTGTTCTTAACTGCTGGTTAGAGTGAATAGCTCTCACAAGGCCATACGTGTGGCACTACGGCTAATCACGCCATTACACCTTCCAACCTTTTACAATTTCAACTATATCCAGTAGTGAGCCCCCAGTTTGCGGGTTTTGGGGAGTGTGGAGCGACTCTTTAATTGCCATTGCTCCCAGGTCTACTCTGACCCGGAGTGGTAGTAACTGTTAGGATCCCAACTATGGGTTAAATAGAAACCGTCTTGAAAAAAATTATATTCTATTAAAAATTTTTTCTTCAAAATCTTTGTATTCGGCATTAAATAACCTGAAAAAAGAGTTGTTATGTCGTAAAACAAAAACAATCAACCAACAATTTCAACCTTCAAACTTCACTTATTGTAACATTCGGCACTATTAAGTGTGGAGCACAGTTGAGAAATACAATCATGCGGCACCAGAATCAAACGAATCTTTAAGTCTCTCGAAGATACCGTAAAGGTATTATGCTCCATGTTCACGTTTTCTGAGTTAGGTCCATCGCGGCTTTTAAAAGTGAGCTCTGTCTCGCTAAATATCATATAAAATATTCATTTCGAATTTAGAAATTACATTAATTATTAGCCAACATATTTCGTTTTTATACTTTCTTTGAGATTTTGACATTTACGTAAATTTTTCAATCGGGCACGAATCACCTTGATGCCGGTCAATCCTTATCAATATTCCATCATTTCTCAGACGTCCATGCTATCTAGATAGCCAACATCTATTGCACAATATCACTGTTATGGTTCTGAAATGTATTGATGTAATAATTATCAAATTAATCACTAATAGTCTGTAGAATTTCACTGATAATATTTTCATATTAAAATCCGAAGTAAAATAATAATTTTGGTTCAATTTTCATTTCGTAAAAATAAATAAAAAATAATTTGAATGAATATTTGCGCCGAATTCTTCAAAATGCAACTTTCCTCAGTCAGGTCTTCCAGCCGCAAAGAAGGATCGCCCGAACAAGCCCCTAATAAATCCGAACTTTCGTGCCGATTATGATCTTAGGACGCTACCGATGATGGGGTTGTAGAAGACTAAAAACATGCTTGACGACGACACGGGTGTATAAAGCTTTACGTATCGATTGGCAAATGAACTGTATTATTTAGTTTGATACAACTGAGGTCGTATATCTTTGCTAGTATATAGTAATGTGTGTTTGTATATGTATACGTATGTAATCGTACATGTGTTTCTTTTTTGTACGTTCTATTTTTTAAGAAAAGCAATCTTTATTGGGCACTTAGAAACGCGCATGTCAATGCAAGTAAGAATGTTATTCTCTACCAATAATGTTGACCGCCCTTCACATTTTTGTAGTAATGCAAGCGTCGAAAAATTCAGGGCATCTTCTTTCCGGTGTGATGAAGACGAATACGTCCATTAAATATTTCTTTTTTCTTTCGTTTGCTTAAAACCTCAAAATAAATGTTTTCGTTTTTATTTCCCACTTCTGCCGCGATCATGACGTTGTTTTGCGGAACGCAAAGGAGAACGTACCATTTTAGCAAGCACTTAAGCAGACGGATTCTAATGACAAATACAAAAGTTATCTGCTAAATGAAGGAGATACTGTATGTATTGAGTGTAGCAATATTCGTAGGCATATTTAAACACATGAAAAATAATGTAAAGATCCTAGCAAGCTTTTTTATTTCTTGTATGTTTTAATGATGGAGAAAGTGTATTTGTCGACTCTTCTATCGTTCGCATGTTTATGTCTTGCGGCATTAAAACTATAAATTTTGCGTCATATTTTGCTTCTGAAGAGTTTGGGTTAAAAATGAACACAGAGAGAAACAGATAGATATAGAGAGGGGTGAATAAGGCATGGAGTATGCCTTAACAAAGAGGGGGGCAGAATAAACAGAAAAAAAAGAGTAAAAGAAGGTTATGTTGTTAATTATATAAATTACTCAAACAGGACAGTTTTGAGTCACTTTTATGTGCCTTTACGAAGATTTGTATCAAGAAATTGTTTTTTCACAAATTGACAAAAAAAAAAAAAAAAAAGCCATAGTACAATACCTTTACACTGGCTGAACTTCAGAATTTATTTTAAAAATATAAATACTTTTTTAATTTCATTTTAGTGGTCTGAATCCTCGTTCAATCTGAATAGACAATTGGTATCCATGTCTATTCAGACTGAACACCTATTGAGACTGAACATAAAGGTAGTCGCGCGTGTAAATTGTGAAGCAAAAGTTGCGCAATCCTTAACCACACCTCTCCTGAATCAGCAGTATATGGGTCCAGTGGCAAAGAGAGGTCTTCAAGACTGAGTGAAAACAATGTCAAGGTAAGCGGAGAACATATGCAGCATCTGGTGGTCGCAACTACTATTCCGGAATCGTTGCTAACTCCACCTTATTGTTCATTATTGTGATAAAATAGTTAAAAACGATCAGAACTGCGTCTTTTAATTTACCATTTCCATATTTTACTGTCCTTATCCATTCTGTATAGACCCACTATATACAGTACTAGCTGGACTCCCGGCGTTGCTCGGTCGTACAATACGGTTAAACATGATATTTCAATTCATGCAGATTGCGTAAGTATTATTATAGAATCAATCCTCTATTGAATATTATATATTACGAGCAATAATTTACCCGGAGGACTAGTTTGAAAAAACAAAAACCGTAAAAAACAACAAAAAAATAGTAATGATAATGTTATTTATCAAATTCTGTCTGTGTTTGTTTACAATATCACATCGGCTGATATTTGGACTTGACGATGCATGTCCTGGGAAAGTCACTCTGTTTAGTGTTTAGTTTTATAATATGTAAACGAAGAAATGGTTTGCGGCGATTTTAAATAGTACATCTTCTTTTATCGTAAATTCAACTCATTAATACTAAAACTTAAAGTAAAATTGTGAGGTACACCCGAGCTTGAACATCTATTGCATTTTATTACTTTATTTATTATTTTATTCGACCTGTAGTCGAATGCTCTTCCACTGAACCACAACTTCCAGATGGTAATAAGTCTATTTAAAAAAAAAATGATTTGCTGAGATTTTATTATTTCTCTTGGACCGTGTAACGTAAAATATTCCCTTGTAAAGATTATTCTTCTTTATCTATAAGAAAGGGTATTTTTAGGATATGATTTTTTCGATTTTCGCTACTTATCGGATGGATTTCTGTACAAAACGTCTCTAATAACACTGGCAGACATATAAATTACCTTTGCGTGAAATTGCCATAAGATAGGCCCAGCCGTTTCGGGACATGAGGAAGAAACTCACACACATACACAAAGTGACTTTTATATAACAGTAGAAATAATCACGTTTACATACTGTTTAAAACATTGTTAAGCCTGATTAGCACTAAAATGGGCAACTATTTGGAAATACCAGGTGCTGTATGCGTTATCCGCTTATATCAGAATTGTTTCCAGTCGTCATTGACTTTCCCTTGTCACTGGAATAAAACACTGCCAACTCAGAAAAGAAATGAATAGAGATTGCGCAACCTTTGCTTCACAATTCAGCGCGAGTCATTCATCATCTTTCTGGATGATCAGAGGGTCATTATCGTTGCAACCCAAGAATATCCATAGAAACCTCCTATATGCATATTTAGCTCCTCCCAATTCTTAAACGATATCAGTAATAAAAAATTGAATTATTAATAGTGTTTTTATTCAATTTCCTTTTTCTAGACATACCATAATTATATATTAAAATCAAACGTTTATAGTAACTAATAACCAAAATATTCTATGGTTGTGATCCATATATACTTAACACTAGTCAGTCTCCTGATAGTAAGACAGCGTTTGAATTGACAGAAAAGACGAACGTTCATTGGAAAAATGGTAGGATAGCTCTATCGCTCCAGTAAATATCTCACTGTTGGTGCAATTCTTTAATTGTATAATAGCCACGTACGTCCAAGGATGGAGTACTGTTGCCACATCGTAACAGGAGCTGGTAGAAAGACTTATCCTGCTTTGACAGAGTTCAAAATAGACTTCATAGCCTAACGCGGGATGTACTTTTCTCTTCCCTGCATCCTCTTACCCACAGAAGAGATGTTGCGAGCCTGTCTCTGCTTTATCGTTATTGTCATGGCAAGTGCTCGTCTGAGCTCCAATCTATGGTCCTCACTGGCCTGACTTTCATGAAGAACACTTGTCTAGCTGAAATCACTATCAATAATTTCCCCCACTCTTTATTTGTGCCTAAATCTAAACGTAGATTTCATGAACAAACTTCTTTCTTAGAACTACACTCCTGTGAAACTGTTGCGTTTTTTGCTTTTCAACTGATTAAAATATGGTCGTCTTCACGTCCAATGTAAACAAGTTCTTGATGAACCGTCCCCTTAAGTAATCCAATTTACCAAATTTCCACTACTAACGATATTACGATATTTTCCCATTGACCACCATGCACCCATTAACCTTTATCCTCGAGTGGCTTCCGGGCCTTGATAAGTGGTGACTCCTTCGTAAAAAAGAATGTGTTGAATAAAACGGCGGCGATGATCAGTGCTAGGCTCCGTTGGTCGGCTCCGAACTGAAATCGTCTGTCTTCAACTTTCGGGTATGGTTGAGGACTAGATGCCTGTGTCAGACAGTGTTGGTTATTGACGGTTAGTGTTGTTTGAGGCGTTTACTTGTATTTGCTCGTGTTTACTGACGGGCACTGACTGCCTTTCCAACTCCCATAATCTGTTCCCAGCATTCACTGTCTATTAGCCATGTCAAATATTCGCCTCCATTTGACTGCTCTGAAATGAAATCCTTTCTCTTCAATGACAAACACTTGTGGTCATTTTTATTTTTAGGCGGTTAACTTACGTTTGGTCATTGTCGGTCACTATCGATCATGACTAGTGTCGAGCCCAATTTACCTGTTTTGAAATGAAATGGCTCGCATTCAATATTCGTGCACTATCATCCATTATTTGGTACTGTTATCCAGTGGCAGGCACTGTTGTACACTAGCGGTCATGACAGTGATTGACAGTTATTTTCAGGTGATTACTGTCACTATTAGGCACTAGCTGACAGTAGCGGGCAGTAGTAAACAGTGACAGGCACTGCTGTTTCGAGTCGATTACTGCAGGCAGTATCTGTTGTTTTGATGGGGATAATTAAATGAAATATAGGGAACATTTTTGAATGAAAAATGAAGTGATTTAATTTAATAATTATGGTGCATTTTTTTGAGTTAGAACTTTTTGGTTTTGTAAGAAAACTTTATAATAAACGAACGCGGAGATGGTGTCTATAAATTAAGATCGCGTTTTAAAATGAGTTCATTTCTAGGATTAATCAATTTATTATTTTTCTTTACAGCGTTTAAGAAAAATATTAACTTTTTAATTTTTAATCTAAGCCGCGCTTTAAAAATAAACGCAGACATCAGCATGTCTATCTTGTTAAATTATTGTTTTAATAATGAGTTAAATATAAATCGAAAAACAGAATGAATCTAAATTTATAAAATAATACACTTTTACTTAAAAAATACAGAAATTATATTATTTATGTTGGGTGCGTTTTTTCTTGGGTGGTGGATTTTATTTATTTTTAAAACTGTTAAATAAACGAACATCGAGATGTCTACTTATTAAGATCTTGTTTTAGAATGAGTTAATTCTCTGCAATTATTGAATTTAGTTTTTTCTTTCTAATAAAGAAATATAAAATATTTACTTTCTAATAGAGTTTGTGGTTTTTGTTCTGTTACACAACTTATTAATAAACAAACGCAGACATCGTGTGTCTATTTTATCAAACTATTTTTAAATGAGTTCATTCTCAACCATTATGGAATTTATATTTAATTAAAATGGATAAAAGCATACATGTAATTTAATTTAAATTTGGCTTCAGAAAATGATTTGATTAAAACAAAAATGTAAATTATTTCATTCTAGAAAGATTTATATAATGTATATTTTGTAGAGTCCAAATTTTTAAAGATCAAGAAAAGAAAAGATGGATTATAGGTATCAAAACAAGTAATGCACTTTGCTTCTAGCCAATAGATCAAAGGGAGTTAACACTTTGCTCCTTGACAAACAATTAAGAACTATTTTGAAAAAAAAAGCTTTCTGTGTGTTTTGTGTGTGTAATACAATATTCATTACAATATTTTTGAAAACAGTAACCTTAGCGACAAAAAATATCGTTTTGTTATGCTACAAAACTTACTAGTGAATAATAACAGTCATCGTGTGCGTATCGTATTAACTTATTTTTTTAAATGAGTTCATTCTCTACGACGATGCGATTTATATGTAATTTAAATGGATGAAAGAATGCGCGTCTATTATATATTATTTTAATCCTTGTAGATGAGACTTCATAATTTATTTTACTCCATTTTCACCCCCCCCCCTAAAAAGGCACGGGGCCACTTTGATGTAGGGGGAGGTTTTTACCATTTGGGACATGATTGATGGGATACTATGAAGAAAGTTGTTTACATTACACTGGACTTCTGTATGTCAGTACAATTGGGGAAGCAGGAACTCGGAAGGGAATTCTAAAGTCTAGAAGTTCTGGAGAAGAAACTATTAGAGTAGAAGACTTTCTGGCATCTGAAGATCACTACTGTGTAGGGGTGGGATTTTGCTGCTTGTCGGGAGTATTTACGTCTGGAGGGGGTTTACAAGGCAATGATTTATTTGCGGACTGTTATCCTCATCTTCATAGTTGTTGTTGTTTCACCACGTTTCGACCAACTATTCTTCTAACCTTCTTCAGTAATTACAGGGGGATACAGTTACAAGACTTAGCGTTCTTATCCTTCGCGGTTAATCACCGTCGCGATTAACCATCTTAAGAAGACTAGAGGAATAGTTGGCCGAGACTTGATGAAACAACAATAACTATGAAAGTGAGGATAACAGTTGACAAAAAAATCAATGCAATGTCTAATTGTACAAAAGATAATAACAAAAACTTTTGGCCTCCCAGGAAAGAAGCGCTCTAGATTCAAACAAAAATCTAAGTTACCTCAGTTTAGAAAGATTTACTAAAATATTTATTGTATAATGTTGGGTGCGATTTTTTAAGCGACCAAAGAGCGAAAAAAATGAAGTGTAGTATCAGAACAAATACAATTCTTTGCGCTTAGCCAAAATATCAAGAACTATTTTGAAAAATACTTCGTGTGGTTTATGTAAGTAAAGCCAAAGTTTGTAAAATTTAGCGACAAAAACGCTTGATTTATTTTGTTGTTTAATCGTAAATTTTAATTTAATCGCATGCTGTAAGCGATGAATGAAAACCATATTGCCAGCTAAAGATTGATTTAAAAATTTCCCACTATATACTGTAAGCCCAAACCCTTTTCCCCCAAGACAAATGCACTCTATCTAAAGGAACGTATTAAAAAAAAGTAAATGGAACCAGATAAGTATCGTGCACGAAGTGTTTATATTATGATGACAGAAGTCGCTCGTGTGAGTCTCAAAGTATCCGATGTTATGTTCATGGGTGACGAAAGTTTGTTTCGGGGTTTTTTAATCGTTCGCAATTCACTGATTCCGTTAATCTCTAAATTTGCTGAACGCATAGTAGCAGCCAATGAAAATACCCAGAACTTGTTGAGCGAGAGATCGTTATTTCAATACGAAAGTAGTAAAGTTAAACGTATATTAGTAAAAGCGTAACACAGACGGTGCTACTATTAAAACCGCGACTGCTCAAGAATAGTTCCCGGCTACGTTGGGGAGAGGAAGAGGACAAAATAATTACTGAGGAAAATCAACTGCAATTATGCCTTATTTTGGAGCAACCCTAGCAATGTCCTCAATATATTCATTTCAATTCATGTCACCTGCGAGTGTTAGGCCAAGGAATTTGAACGAAGAGCTTTCAAGTAGCGCATTATTTGTCATGGCAATTAATGATTGAGAATTGTTCTTGTAATTGTTAAACAAAACATGTTTAGTTTTGGTTGAATAAAATGTTACTATTCATTTAGATCTCATTCCACTACAGACTAGAAGCATTCCTCTAACAGTTTAGGCATTAAGCTGTCTGTCTGTGAATGACTACACACGCACACACGCATATATATATAATATTTTTAAATAAATATTAAAAACCTTTCCTACCTGCAGACACTAGTGTTTCATACTTATGCGGTCATTAGTGCAGAAAGTGATAATTACTGCTGGTCAAGAGATAAGAACCCACTCAACAAAGCCAACTTGTTTTTGCGGGCTGGCCCCATTATCCCATTCCATCGGCAATTGCCATTTACCTTAATAGAAATTACATGCTTATGAAGCCGTTTTGGCGGACTGTTACAATCAGCAATCATGAGAGTATTCAACAACAGAAAGTTTAAATGATGCGTATACCGCACTTTTTTATTTACAGTTTTCTCTTCAATTCTTTATAGAACTGTAATTAATATAAATAAATATAAACATTTTTATACTTGCAGACACTAGTATTTCATGCTTCTACAATTATATATATGTGTATACATGTGTGTGTGTGTGTGTGTGTGTTCAGTTGTTTAATCTAAAACAATGTTCACATAATAGAGCGTCAGAGATGACCAACTTAACTATAGCAAAACAGTCTCCAAGACGTGAATATTCTACGCTGACGTGTTTTTATAATTATTTCTAAATTCCAGCTAAGTCACACACATATAAACGAGACAACTATGCGGAACAAAACTTTCGATTGCATTCTTTTGACTAAGCTGTTAAAGTTGAAGTAGGTTTTTAACTGTTGCCAAAATGGAAGAGACATAGTTAGCATGATTTGTGGATTTTATGTCTGCCTGTCTCACTGCATGAATATCTAAGTCTCCACCTTGGCTAATTTCAAATAAATTTTCAGGAAATGTTAAGGTCATACTCTTTTTTCTTTTTACAATTCCAGGAAAAAATACACAACAAAGAAGAAAAAAAAATAAATAGATAAAATAAAATAAAAAAATAACGCTCCCTGAAAATGTTAGTTTGTTGTTGGGTTTTAGGACACATCAACCTTTATTGGGGCATTTTATGTTGAAATATTTTTTGTATATGTTACATTTGTAGATTAATTTATTTTACAGGTATGCGTATATAGGAGGTGACAGTGATCAAGTGGTTAATGGCACGGACAAACGACATCCGTGTTCCAAGTTCGAATGCAGTTTGTTCCACAAATTGACTTACAAAATAGAAATAATTTTGACTAGAAAAATATCAGAGAAACCAATGCCAACAATAGAATCATCTAATTCATATGACATGAATGGATGACTGTTATATATTTGTGACTGTAAACAATATAATTTTTAGCTAACCCACACGAGTGGACCTGGGAGTAGTTGTAACTAAACTGTTGATTATAAAATTCCTACATCACAATAGTTGCTGGAGCAGAGTCTGAGTTGTAGAAAAGGCTGGAAAATAGAAGAGATGAAACGGTAGAAAAGTCTAGTAATGGGTTTGGGTAGAGTCGTGTTAGATGGAGTTTAGTATCATCTCATACCCAAACTGAATATAATCTATACAAGCGATGCTGACAGGTACTACCACTTAGAGTTGACCTTGTAGTAATTGTAACAGAATGGTAATTCTACCCCAAAATTCCAAAAATTTGGATCTCACCTAAGAATGAAGTCATGCCAAACAAACTTAAAACATATAAAGTGTGAAAGAGATCGGTTTGTGAATAAATAAAACCTTGCCGCTGTCTCAATTTATTTCTAGGGAGATGATCTCTTCTCTTCTCTACAGCTTACTTAGAATCAGAAACTCCGACATCTTGTGATGCATGGAACAAAGTATACCATCGTTTTCAATCTGAAGCCATATCAGCAGCTTCCCTCTATTTTTCTCCCGTTGCAATCAAATATTTCTCGGTTGTTTTCTCCCAGTTCATTTTTGGTATTTTCCTTCCTTTTCCATCAAGGTTCGATAGGAGCAGGTGGTAAGCAATTCTTTTTGAAGCCAATCTTAGGCTATATCCGAAGCAGGTGAATGTTGTTTGCAGATTATTGGCGATACTACCTGTTGATTAGTATGGTCTCTAACCGATCGCTCTATTTGATCCCTAAAATCTTTTTAAGGCACTTGGAACCAAATATATGATTTCCTATCTTGGCTGATTTTGATATGCCAAGTTAAACTTCCATAAAATAATAAAACATTGCTGTTTTAAAATCCGAGGGTGAAATTTTTGTTTCTCCGAATCTCGCAGAAATGATTAAATGCTGCTAAGGTCTTACCTATGCTACACTGCAACTCATAGTCCATACTCGCTTCGTTGTTGATGTAGTTTCCTAAGAAGGTGAAGTTGTCAATGATAGCTATTTTTTCTGCAGCACTATTTTTTTCAAAATAAGATTCATTACTAATTTTTTTTTTACTTAATCATTATTTCTGTTGTAGGTACTCGACTGTTTATTACCTGTAAAACATTTACAGCAAGAACTCATTTTCTGCAAGGGGTTTTCTTTTTTTTATCGGAATATCTAAAACCAAATCAATCGAATTGTTATAAAAAAATTTTCGTAACAAGAATTTTCGATCTTTGGAACACATTGTCACGAGACTACCTTGCAAAGAACTACAAATTCGTGATCTTCAAGTCAGCAAATTGTTGTCGAGCTGTCTTTTTAGATAACTAAATTTTGTAAATTTCATTTATCGATTTCAACCATCTCATAGCATTGTTCATCATTCAGTTGACAGTCACATTTACTTTTATCCCCAAGTGGATATTGACCTTGGTAAGTGATGGCGAGGACTACGGCAATAGAATATCCTTATCATTGTTTTGATTCTGCAGTATATATTTGACACAGACACAGTTAATGAATCGATGCCCACACCACTCTATATAAATATAAGATATCAACGGATATACACCCAAAAATGAAATCTCTGAAAAAAAAGTTCAATTTATTATTATGGACTATTATCCTTATCTGTTAGTTGTTGTTTCACGATATTTCGGCCGGTAGTAACCGCGACGGGATAGGAACTCCGAACCCTTAACTGCATTCTCAGCAATTACTGCCTTCCATAGTTGTTTTTCGTCTCACCATGTTTTGGCCAACTAAGCCTGTGGCCAGCTTTGGGTAGGATTGCTCACCTGGAACCGCAGAGATTCAACATCTCTATCCACTGCGCCACGGGCCCTGGCGAGTGATCAAGGTTGGATTTTTTGGTCTTATAAATCTACGTTTATATCTGATCTTTGTTTGTTGGGTCCGTACCGAATAGTTTAGATATATTATTTAATTAATAGGAATGGTTATTGAGATGAGTATTATTTATTCAATTTATATTGCAAACTATTATCCTCATCATTTAATTAGTGTTTCACGATGTTTCGGCCAACTTTTCTTCTGGCTTTCGTCAAGTGGTAACCAATACGGGATAGGAACTCCGCATCTCCTAATTGCATTCTCAGCAATCACTGCCTTCCATTGTTGTTTTTGCTGAGAATGCAGTTAGGAGATTCGGAGTTCCTATCCCGTTGAGGATGAAAGTAAATTTGAATATCAATTAAACATTCTAATTCAGTGGAAAAAATATTCTGTTGCCTTCGCCCTAGTGATGACTCATTAACAAAAATCAGCCTATATTTCATTTGCTATAATTAAATTCTTACAAAACAAAAGAAAGCATGTAAAAAAGACATATCTGCTTTATAATTATGTTGACTTCAAAACAATGAACCAGATGATTACACTATAATTCTATAGTTAGACATTGATAATAAGTACAAAAATCAATTCATATTATTTAATACAAAATAGAAATGAATTCAGTTCCGATTAAATCAATTTAAAAATTTACTTAAAAAAAAACAAGAACAAAAATGCTAAAAAATAAAAGTACAAAGTTGTAACACCGCAAATTAGAAAATTAAGTTATAAAATACAAACATAAATTATTTTTTGCAGATGATTGACGTCATATTCATACATATTAATGATGACGTCACATCTATGCATCTGATAAATGATGTGGGATTTTCAACACATTTATGTCAACATGACCTCACTGTAAATTCCAGTCGTTTCAGCCGATTCAACCTCCGGCCTTCTTCAACTGCGTATTGTCAAACACGGAAATCTTTTTATCGAATTCGTGACTCTGTACAAAATTATCGGAATGAAACCTTCAGTTAATCCTTACTGTACTTCCGTTAGCCATAAAAGGGTTGAAGTCTTTAGTATTTCGTAATTGTATTCTCATCAGCATCCATACTGATGATTGAAATATCAACATCCTGAATACTGTCATTTAGTGTTGTATTATTTATAAAACTAACCGGATCGCTAATCGGGGGTTCTTTGAATCAGTACAATTATGCGTGCCTTCACAATCAGACGTAAACACAAAAATGTCTCTTGTACTTTTAAATAACAAGCCACAAGAATTAATAGAAAGACAATGTTTATTCTTCAGCAAGGAGAGGTCACAAATTTACAGTAGTGTGTGTACAAAATGATAGAGATATAATGTGCACTCTCTTTATTGAATTGATGACATCAGAACATTCCTCCAGGCCGTTTTTGTTTATTGTCTAAAATGTCGGTCAGACCCGTTGATAATATCCCCGGAAATTCTGCGTCCCCCATTTTGAACTTCTTTGGCGTTATTCCCGGCGCTCCTCGATCCAAGATCACTGCCCTGACCGATCCTCCTGAGTTCGGTCTTTATTGACGTCATCATCGCAAGCCCAGACAGCCGACTGTCCTCTGCAGAACCACCTCTACTGCTTTCAACTCCACTCCCTCTGTAACATATGAACTGATCATACTTAACGCTTACATCCGTTGCGCCACACGTCTTTGTGGACTGCTATATCGTTCTTATAAAGATTTCCGAGTTCGAAAAAGGGACCGGAAGAAAGTCAGCTGTTACATGGCCAAAATATTGTGAACATAATATCCGAGATAAGAAGAGCAGTGCAAATAATCTAAATAATCAAAACTATTAATCCTCATATTAAAACTTCCGAAACAAATCAGACACAATTTCTTTGTGGCACGTTTGGAAAAGAAGTAGTTTACCATGAAATATAACAAAGTCAGTCATCTGCTGCTTCTGATGATCGATGATAACATCAGCTTGCATGCATATGGAATTATCTCCCATGGTGTTACAGACAAAACAATAGCTATTTATAGAGAGATATATTAAAACAGAGGCACAGCAGGTATTATTATTTGGGACGAATCCCTCACCAGTTTTTAATGAGTTCAGAAGGCATATATTCACAAAAGAGATATGTTATATAGATTTAAAATGAAAGTTTACAGCAATAGGAAAAACATAGAAGGTTCGCGAAATCCTAGAAGTCTAAACTGATTTAGCGCTGTGCGTTACAGGGGTCAGGAAAATCGCAATCAAAACTTCTCTGCTCAATTAAATAACATAATTCATTGAAAGTTTTTCATTTGATTTCTTATTAAGAACAGAGTTCAGCGAGAAAGATAAGCAAATTCAACGAATAAAGTTTATACAGATTTTAAGACGATAATGAGTCAAAGAGTTGTGTGTGTCTGTGTTCACTAATTTTTATGTGTGTATGAGAGGAGAGAGATGTTGCAGAGATGAGCACCAAACAGATAGGTACTCAGCGAGACTAGTTTGTGGTTTAAGGTTAACTAGGATCTACTGAAGAAAATCTTTTTTTAAGGGATTGAGGTGGCTTCCAGAAATACCATTTCAAATAAATTCAATAAGTTCTCTGATTGGTCCAAAATATAATTTTTTTTCTGTATTCAGGATATTGTATGTACAGATTATGTACGTAAAAACAAGTTTGTGCATTTTGATTTTGGACGCCCAGGTGCAAACATCGGACACTAAAATTGTTAACTAAACTTAAAATGAGAAAAGGTTACATCCTGTTGATTTAAAATGGGTACAAATTGTTGGTTCAATATGGTTAAATTTGTGCCCATTTTTGCATTAAGTACCGAGAATCGTCCCAAAAGTGAAGCATCCTATATTTTAACTTAAAATAAAAAATTGAAGAGATACAAAGACGAGAGTGGTGCCATTAAAACGAGCGACTTTTGTGCTCCAGAATTCATTTTTCTATATAGTCATCACTATTCTCAGTACACTTTTGCCAGCGATAAGACGGTGGCTGCCAATGAGCGTTCAGAGTGTGCTTTGTCACGCACATCTCTGTCGCCTCTCTGAAATCAATGAACCCATCTTCTAAGTGTGCTGACATCAACTGAATTGGCTTCGTAAACGTTCAAAAGGCGACGGTTAATTTTTTTCTGCATAAAGAAATTCTGGCGCACATCTTGCTTTCTTCAATATCTGCAACATAAAGGTGAAACTTTCAAATTAAAAATGCAATTCAATCCTACCTGATTCATTCGGGTAGAAAAAAAAAAAAAAAAACTAGGGACATTACTTTTGGAACGTCTCTCATATTAATCCATATAAATCTCAAACCACGCATCGAACAGATACCATAATACTTAGTCATACAGTTATAACAAATATCAACGCAAAATTTCAGTCAGATCATTCCAGTAGTTTCTACGAAATATTGGAACAGACAGACAGGCAGACAAACAGACAGACAGACAGACAGACAGACAAAAATAAATATAATATACGTGGCCCAGTATATTTTTGGTGTCGCTTGTCTGAAAAAACATTTCACCTCGCAAAAGACAAATAAAAAAAGGTTAGGGAAATATTTTTTTACGTAATTCTTAGAAAACATTTTTTTGTAAAAGAGACAACATATTTCATTGATACATACTAATATATTGACATGTATATTCTGTGTATGTGTATTCTGTGTATGTGTGTGTTCTTTATTTCCGCAGCACACACACACACACACACACACACACACACACACACACACACACACACACACACACACACACACCTGCCGTTGTGTATTTTCCCAGTCTTCCATATGTTTGTAAAATTTATCCAACTGTGAGGAAGAGACACAATAAACAAAACGTCTTTCGTTCTATGCGATACATGCATCAAACAGATGTACACGTTTATGGGAGCAGATGGAGACTTCAAATATTTGACAACTAATCGACACTGTTCGACAAAAAGTGACGCTTTCTTCTGTCTTTTTTTAAAAACAAAGGTAAAAAAATATAAAATCTCAATAGATTTTAAATAATCAAACCAGATTCTAAAACTGGCCATTTTCTTGTAAATACATTTCTAGGAAAATCCAACTTTATTATTTATACTTTTATAAAATTTATTTTTAATATAGAAATCCCATCAGCAATAGGTTCAGTTTCATGTGAATGTTTACCACCATAAAACTCTTTATCTGTGCCTAAATCAAAACGTAGATTCCATGAACAAAGCTTCTTTCTTAGAACTGCACGCCGGTGGAACTCTCTGTCGCTTGCCTGTTTCCCTCACGATTTCAACCTTGATGTCTTCCAGTCCAACACAAACAAATTCCTTAAGTAATGACACTTTATCAAATCTCCAATACAAACTATTACTACGATACTATCCAATTGATTACTGTACACACAATAACCCTTATCCCCGAGTGGCTTCTCGGCCTTGATAAATGGTGACCACCATGTAAAAAAAATATTTCTATACATAAAAGTGATTAGAAATTTATCTATGAGAAAACAGATCGATAATACAAGCAATGAATTATTTAATCAGCATCTTGCCTGCAATAGTAACGGAGTGATATATATATATATATATATATATATATATATATATATATATATATATATATATATATATATATACTAGCATGGGTGCCCTGCGTTGCCCGAGTATTTGAGAAAAAAGCGGTCAATATTTTAAAACTTTGACCCCTATTATGACCCCTTAAAATTTATTGATTTGGACTCAAATCAAGTTATTAAGTTAGATCCCTGTCCAAGGAACGTATATCTAAAATTTCAAGTGATTAGACCCAAAATTGTCGGAGGAGTTTGGTAGAGTTCTCAAAGGTCAAATCGTTGAACTTTGACCCGTTAACAGCAAAATTCCTGGCCGAAAACAGATCACATCGATTTTCCCAAATCTCAGTACCCTGTATATGAAATTTCGAGTCTGTAGACTTAAAATTAATAAAGTTATTGCGTAGTACACAGACAGACAGACACTTTCACAGATATATATATATATGTGTGTATATATATGTATGTGTATATATATGTGTATATATATGTGTATATACATATATATATGTATATATATGTATATATATGTGTGTGTATATATATATGTATGTGTATATATATGTATGTATATATATGTATATATATATGTATATATATATGTATGTATATATATATATATGTATATATATGTATGTGTATATATATGTATGTGTATATATATGTATATATATATATGTATATATATGTATATATATATATATGTATATATATATGTATATGTATATATATATATGTATATATATATGTATATGTATATATATATGTATATATATATATGTATATATATATATGTATATATATACAGTGATGATCATATTTATTGGCACGGTAAAATAAAAGTTAAATTTTGTCTAATAAATTCTAAAAAAGGGATTAAATTAAAGAAAATAACAAAGTATATTATGTATTTTTAACTGGCCTTTCCGATGCAGCAATCGGATTTTAGAAAAAATAAATAACAAAGGAACAACAAACATAATTGCAAAAAACCCTTGTTCAAAATTATTGGCACGGCTTTGTTTTTCTTTTAGTATCAGTATAATATCAATCAATTTCCGGTTTACGTGCTTTCTGAACTTTTTTATAGCCATATTATGCTTGTTTAACGCTAATTCAGTGAATAAGTTTTTTCAGATAATTTTTAGATAGCGATTTATTTAAACTATTATAAGTGACTAAATTATAATTTTCAATCGCCATGGTTAAAACTAAGGAACACAGCGAAGACGTCAGGAAGCTTGTTGTAGCATGCGATACCAATGGGGAGGGCTATGATAAGATTTCAAAGAAGCTAAACCTTCCCAAATCCACTGTTAGGGCCATAATAAACAAGTTCAAATCGCAAGGCCACGTTATGAGTTTAGAGGGTAGAGGGAGAAAAAGGATTCTTTCCCTAAGAGATGAACGGAAAATTGTTCGACAAGTAAAACAAAACCCAAGGATCTCTGTTGGGGAGATTGTTGATGAACAGAGCACCTCTGGAGTGAATGTATCTCGACATACAGTTGGTAGAGTTTTGAAGAGAGCTGGTTTAAAAGCATGTCGTCCGAGAAAGACTCCCTTATTGAAGCCTATGCACCTGAAAGCAAGGCTAGCCTTTGCAAAACGTCATATTGATAAAGATGTTGCATTCTGGAAACGTGTTCTATGGACTGACGAAACGAAAATAGAGTTATTTGGCCATAATAAAGTGTCTTATATTTACAGAAAATCTGAACACCATACCCACAGTGAAGCACGGTGGAGGCAGTTTGATGTTTTGGGGATCTTTTGCTGCCTCTGGACCAGGGCGACTTGTTAAGGTCACAGGTAGCATAAAAAAGGAAGATTATGTTAAAATATTGGATGAAAACCTGAAAGACTCTGCTAAAGAGCTCTCACTTGGTCGTCGTTGGTGGTTCATGCAAGATAATGACCCAAAGCATTCGGCTAAACTGACTAAGAAATGGCTTGAGGACAATCATATTAATGTTTTGGAGTGGCCATCACAAAGCCCAGACCTTAATCCAATTGAAAATTTATGGAGAACATTAAAATTGAGGGTAATGCAAAGGAAGCCTAAGAATCTTATTCAATTGGAAGATTATTGTCAGGAAGAGTGGGCTAAAATTACTACTGAATAGTGCAACAACTTGGTTGTAAACTATGAAAAGCGACTGAGGAAGGTAATCAAGGCCAAAGGCTATGCAATTGATTATTAAATAAATCGTGCCAATAATTTTGAACAAGGGTTTTTTGCAATTATGTTTGTTGTTCCTTTGTTATTAATTTTTTCTAAAATCCGATTGCTGCATCGGAAAGGCCAGTTAAAAATACATAATATACTTTGTTATTTTCTTTAATTTAATCCCTTTTTTTAGAATTTATTAGACAAAATTTAACTTTTATTTTACCGTGCCAATAAATATGATCATCACTGTATGTATATATATATGTATATATGTATATATATATGTATATATATATGTATATATATGTATATATATATATGTATATATATATGTATATATATATGTATATATATATGTATATATATATATATAATAGGACAACAATAGTATGAAATGAAGTCACAAAACTATATATTGGTAGATATAGAATGGATCATTTATTGAATAATGAAATACAAGCAAAATTTGAGGGATAGAAGGGACTCTTTATGCCAGGGCATTTCGAGGCCTAATGCTTCTCATGAGAAGAGTAAAGAAGGTGCTACGTAGCATGGAGGAGATGCGGCGTCTAGCGTAGGATTCATTAGGGGCGAAAAAGATTAAGAGAAATTATAGAATGTTGGGGGATGCTTCATTGAATTCTACATTAATAAATTAATAAATAAATAAACAAGCTTCTCCTTTATTTATTTATTTATTTATTTATTTAAAGGCTTTTTTCAAAGAAGCGGTTATTCGCTTCACAACTTTTTAAAACGTTTCATATCACATATAAATCGTAATATCTCACAGTTAACAACGAAGCTCGCCTGTCTATTTAATTTGCTTGATTTCGGGAAGATAAATATTCAACATTTGTCGCTCGCCGCATGTGGGTTAGTCTTTTTCCTATAACATCATGGGGGGGAGGAAGCGTTCAGCAGTAAATGATGGTACCATCCCGCAGTAAAACTTGACCTCATTAACTCATTAAAACGGGCACCTGCTAAATCCAATTAATTAAATAAATTCAAACGTGTCTCCGTTAGCATGTCGAGGTTGAGCAATGGTTAACGTCGCAAGTTTTTTTTTTCACACTTTAATTTACAACTTTGCCTCAAGGGTTCGGGTTCGATCCTCATACTTACTTCCCCCCCCCCGGAGTTTCCACACACAACTCCAAAAACCCGGGCAACGCCGGGTACCCCTCGCAAGTATTTTAATAAATGCAGAAATCCTTATTTTATTGTTCTTCATTTTAACAGAAATGCCGTCGCGTTAAATTTCTTTAAAAAATGAAGTACAAAAACAAATAAACCGAGACATGTGCATGCGAGTATTATTATGTTTTTCTAAACAGTTCACTTCTTATTAATTTTGTTTATTGCGGACTATTATTCTCATCTTTCTTAGTTGTTGTTTCACGACATTTCGGCCAACTATTTCTCTGACCTTCGTCCGATAATAACTGCGACGGGATAGGAACTCCGAATCTCCTAACTGAATTCTCAGCAATTACTGACATCCATAGTTGTTGTCGTCTCACCATGTTTTGGCCAAGTAAGCAGTAATTGCTGAGAATTCAGTTAGGAGATTCAGAGTGCCTATCCCGTCGCAGTTATCACTGGATGAAGATCAGAGGAATAGTTGGCCGAAACGTCGTGAAACAACAACTAAAAAAGATGAGGATAATAGCCTGCAATAAACAAAATTAATAAATAATACTCATCTCAATAATGAATTCCAATTAAATCATATAGTTCACTTCTTGTAAGTAAAAAAAAATCGAGCTGAGATCGAATTTAAAATGTACAGACAGTGAGTTAAGTACGATTACCAATCGGGCATCACGACACATTCTTTAAAAAGTGTTTTAAAACTGAATTATATTTATCATAAGGAATCTGAAATGTGAACCATTCACGCATGCGCAATCGTGAAACAGCAAACAGAAAAAAATCCGACGACTCCCACGTACAATTTTTTCAATTTTGACCCTTTTTAGAAGCCCTTTTTCCTGATTCCGATAAAAAGTGTGTGTGTGTCTGTGTGTTATTAATTAACAGACAAAACAAAGAAACTCAGTTTAAACTTAGTTAAGTTTGCTTAAGTAAACAGTTATTTTTATTAAACGTTCGTTTGGAAAAATGTTCATAAGTTTGGAGATGTCATATCAGAGGCGATAATTAAGATTATGTTTTTTTAAGAGGATTTTTCACCAAACATTTATAGTACTGAAGAGGTAATTGTATTGTAAACGCATTTATCTAATAGAAATTAATATTATTTTCACCACCTAATAAGAATATACTATTAATATTTGAATAAATATATATTCAACATATAATCATAAATGATTTCACTTTGAAAGATTTATAATTGAGTGTAAATTTAATGTTAAGTCAATACATGATTTGGAACAAATACTATGAAGTCATTGCCAAGACTGCTGTGAAAAAAATGATGGGCTCTCTTTACCATACTAGAATGTTACTCACACCTGAGAGTATCCTATACCTCTACAAACCACTATTCACTCATGCATGGAGTATTGTTTCCACATCATATTTTTATAAGTTTATTACATGGTGAAATATGGCAATGACTATAATTATAATGAGGATAATGACACTTAATTATTTACCAATTATAATAATTTAAACCATAGTTGCTGTGATTAGTGTTAAAGGTTTATATACATCGTATCTGTATAAGTCTTAAGACAATCAAATATTTAATCGGAATCGGGAATCTTTAGGGCAGTGGTGACAAAATATGTTTTTTCTTTATTATTAGGACTTATGTAATGCGATATAGAACTAGCGGGGGTGGGCCGCCCGGCTTTTCCAAGTCGTAATATACGCTTAAATATGATATTTTAATTTATCCAGATTTCGTATATATTATTATAGAGTCGTGATTTCAAAAGAAAAAAAAGTATTTGGGTGGCGTCAGCTAGAATCGAAATTGAAAACAAAACTGTAGCATTCAAAGCTGGTGACGTTACCACTGTACCAGCGTGAAACACATAAGAGCTGATTAAAAATTAAAAATTAAAAATAAACTAAGATGAATGTACAAAATGTATAAGGAGTGTTCATTTTTGATCCCTTAAAAATAATTTTAACCGGCTAAAGACCCATAAAAGAACGGCCCATAAAAAATCCAACATTTTGAAAAAATGAAGACAGACAGCCTTTTATATATTAGGTTTGTTCGTCCGTAGGTTACCACATATGATAATAACTTGATTTATAAAGATTTAAACTACTATTTAGAATTTTATAAAAAATATAATTTTATACTAAAACAAGGTGATTTTTAAAGAAAAAAAATGAGTACAGAAAACCGTTTGAGGGTGGATCCGTAGATCATAAAGAACGTTCAATCATCAGGGGCCACTAAGATATTTGTTAAAAGTTTTTCTATGGCTCAATTCTTTGGTATATCTATGCTAATCGTTAATATTAATGAAAAAAAGTATTTTACGAAACAGATGATCGATATCCATACGTTGTGCTAATAACTAGGGCTAGGACAACAGCATATTCTTTTCATTGTTTTTACACTCTAGTAGATATCCGATACAGTTAGACACAATTAATCAACCAAGAACCACATCACACTACATAAAAACATATAAGATATCAATAGATATGTACCTGAGAGTCAAAACAAGGAAAAGAATATGCTGTTGTCATAGCCCTACTAATAACGCCCAAGATGAGAATAATAGTCCGATGAATCAACATGATACAAGCATTCACACCTCATCTCAAAAATTCAGAATTGTATCTACTGAGAATGTTTTGAATATATTTAATACTAACCTGCATTTATCTAAAGTTAGATATGTTTATGGATTTATATAGTTGTACGCACATGATTGACTCCTGAATAAATTAACCGATCGTTATGCATATTTTGAAACATACCTGTAAGGTGTAAGTGGTCTAAATATGGGTTGTATTTGTTTCAATTACTTTTTTTGCAAAGTTGTTAAAAATTCTTTTAAGCATTTTAAAGTGTTGGTTTTGTGTGAAGAGAAATGATATAGAGAACCACCTCTTATTTGAAAATTTAAATATATCAGATTTGAATTGAATGACATATAGTCATGAGACACTAATGAAGTAAGAACCTTTGAATTCTAATCCTTTTTCTTGAGACTTTTAGGCCTCTTATTTGAAAAGGGAGCTAAAATGATTGTGGAAATTGAAGAAAGTAGAATTTGTAACTGTAGCGATGGGGACTATGTTGAGTGTGAGAAAGGGATTTGACAAATGAATTAAGAAAATTAGGATCCATTGTAATGATGTGGTGTTTCAGGGGACCCGCAAGATGAACCGCCAGAATCGTGCAGAAAGTATTGAAGGTTTGAGGGAGATGTTGATAGCCTATGGTCATTTGTTATGGACGTCTATAAGCATGAAATCGGTAATGACAACAGTCAAACAAAATCTAACAACAAAAATAATAGCACTACTACTACTACTACAACTACTACTACTAATAATAATAATAAATGTATCTTTATATACGCAGAGATATTTGGAAGAAACAAAAAAAGATAAATAATGAGAGAGAGAGAGAGTGGGGGGGGGAAACAACGACATTGATAGACAGGTACACACATTCACGCTGACTCGGGCAGAATATCATGCATGTTCATGCCTTCCTTCCCATACCTGCTCGCGCGCATTTATAGCCACGTATGTCAAACGATATTAATGTAAGTTTCATTATTGTTATCCACAAATAGATTTATGTTGCAGTTTACGCTATCGGGTCAACATAAAATCTCTGAAATCAAAAGGGTGAGCCAAAGTTGAAACAAAACAGTTTTTTTTTATATCACAAATAATAAAACCTAACATGTTTGAGAAAAATACTCCCGGAAATCCCATAAACTAACATTCCCCTCCCCTAAGAATCACACACGCATATGCGACAACCCTAGCCTTAACTGGCACCACACCAAACAGCGATGTATAGTCAGAGGATGGAAAAATCGAGGAGGGAAAGCACCAACCATACCTCCACTGAAAAGAATACTGGAATCTTGGTGAAGTTTATTTTCTGTTCAAATTCCAAAGGAAACTAATGATCGTTTCCAGTGGATAAGTTTAAAGATGATTGGAACCTCGGAGAATCTTGTTGCTATCTAAATGCCAGTGAATGCAAATCGTCTTTGTCAGCAAGAAATAAATGGCAAACAGCTGTTGCGATAACGCAAATTTATTTGAACGAAAGTGATGGAGAGTACTGGAAATCTGGAAAGACTGCTATCACCGAGATTCCACGGAACAACACAAGTTATTGGCAGAGACAAATATTTGTATGATGACCTGTGTGCAAACTCTTATAGACTACTACTACTACTACTACTACTACTACTAATAATAATAATAATAAAGGAAACCGACCCACATAAAGTGCAAACGTTCACTAGTCACATGGAGGTTTGAATAAAAACAAAACAAAACGAAAACATAAAAAGAATAGCACCATATGAAAGCAAAGGAACTGAAACAGTTATAAATGTTATACACCCCCACAAAAATGCCACCACCGTCGGTTGATACCACACTAAATTGGTTGGTTGTACATGGACAAGGAGGATATAAAGAACGAAGAGGAAGAGCATTAAACAGACCTCCCCTGGAAAGGTAAGGAGAGTATTGGAACTCTGAGGAGATTTATTGCCAGAGAAAACCAACGGTTGTTTTTAAGAGAAATCAATGGAAATTAACTATTTTGATAACGCAGTCATATGCAATGGTTATGGACCGAGTTGGACTCAGACTTAAGGAAGCAACGCCCGTTATATCCAGTGAGCAATTTACTTACGATGACCTCCAATCTGTAGTGGAATGGGGACAAAAATGGATGGTCACAGTCAATGCTGCCAAGACTAAACTTGTTTCCTTCAATAATTACAAGAAACCTTCTCTAACACCAATCGCAATGGCGAAAGACTCTTTATCCGAAAGTACATCTTTTAAACTCCTTGGCTTAACGTTCACAGGAAACATAAGTTGTAACAATTACATTGAGAGCATTCCCAGGACCGCTGCGAAGAAAGTAGGTTCTCTATATCGTGCTAGAAAGCTACTAACGCCCGAAAGTATCTGTACCTCTGTATGGAGTATTGTTGTCATATTTGGGCTGGTGCATCTGCTACTAGTCTCTCGCTCCTAGACAAGGTTCAAAAGAGAGTCGCCAACCTGATAGGTCCTGAACTGTCATCTAAGCTCCAGCCTCTGTCCCATTGACGAAATGTAACACCACTCTGCCTATTCTACAGGTACTTTAACGGTGAATGCTCCGACGAACTGCAAGCACTCATACCCTCTCGACGTAGATACCCCCGACAAACCCGACAAGCAGCTAAATCCCACCCCTTCACAGTAGAGATCCCTAGATGTAAGAGAGCCTTCTACTCCAGTAGTTTCTTCCCCAGAATCGCTAGACTTTGGAATTACCTTCCGGGTTCCTGCTTCCTCAACTGTACTGACATGCAGAAGTTCAAGTGTAACGTGAACCGACATCTTGCTGCCGAACTTCCCACATAAGCCCCCCTACATCAAAGTGGCAATGTGCCTTGTTTGGGGTGAAAATGTAATAAAAAAACGGCTGTAGCGATAACACAAATAAATTTGCAAATGATATCAAAAGAGGTGGAAAGTGCTGGAAAATTGGGGAGACTTGTTGTTACTCAAAATCCAGGGAACAGCACAAGTTGTTATAAAAGATAATTCTTTGATGATGGCCTGTGTGAAAATTTCTTATGAGTGAATAACAGCAACAAGAAACTTGTTTTTGTTTCTATCGTCACGCTCTCGTATCCTCTGCCCTTACGGTCGCTCTCTCTTACCATTTATTTCACTTAGCACCAATATCAGCTTCCTTATTATGAAATAATCGATAGGCTTATGTCGCAATATTATACAGTTGGCGACATTAAGATGAAAACTCAGTAAAAACTTAAAAAAAGAGAAATAGTTTTCTTACAGGATAAGCTGTGAAACCTGAAATTTATGTGAGAGGACGTATTCAGTATATATTTGACTCCTATAAGTACATACGTAGATAAAGCAATTAAAGTACATACGATATGATATATTCCAGTTCAACCAAAATTGTTTATTACTTCGTATTTTCTTTCTTAATTTTTAAATTTAGAGCGATAATTTGATTTATTGAATTGCAAACAAACACCGCCGCGCGTTCTGTGAGTATTTAGATTCCAACTCTTTTTCTGTCAAATGATAGCCATCAGTAAGTTGGCTCCCAAAGTAGAACTGTGAGTATTTTTTCTAGCTAATCCGCCAATATCTTAATACCTCTCCAACAATGACGTTCTTGCCTCTGACACTTAACGAGTATTCCAAATCACTATTTTTTCCGACGCCAAAACCACATAGCTTTTCAAAAATATCCAATTCTATAGTTACCATCTTAACCATAAACAAGAATTATAGTAAATCAGTGACAAATATGTGATTAATGAAATCTCTCTATGAAATACATCTATAAAGCATGTTTTTAAACATAAGCCTAAAAGATCTTACAGTATATAACAGATATGAAACACTTATGAACGCTAGCCAATCTAATAATGGTAAACCAACAGTTCTCAATGATGTTTTACTATGAATAATGTCGATTTATATTGTGCCAATAGTCAATTATTGAATATTTTATTATAGCGTACACTGTAAACTTTATCATTGACTTTATATATATATATATATATATATATATATATATATATATATAGTTTTAAATAAAATACTAGGCGGAAGTTTCTCGAGAGCTCTTTCAACTATCATCTCGTCAGGAGTAAATCGATAGCAATCTAAATAATATTGTAACGAAAATAAAGAGTTCTATTGGGGAACTTATTAAATGTGCCAACGTACGGGGACATTAATTAAATTTATTTACGTTTAAAAACGATTAAAATATTGGCACAACGAGGGAGAAAAAAATATATTAAAAAAAATAAAACCCTGCTATTGGACTCTGCTATTGGCCAGCATTTGGTTGACAACCCGTGCTGTGCCGATAGATATAAAATAGATTGATTCGAGGTGCTACATAGAGCGGACTCCAAAAACCATTTAAAGATTTTGGAGGCCGTCTCTATCGCGGTGCGTCAACCTTCTTTGTGCCGGCAAAAAGAAACATCAAACGCATTGTTTTCTCTTTGGGGAACTTTGAATTTTTTCTCCCGCTTTAAAAAAAATTTTTTTTTTCTCCCTCGTTGTGCCAATATTTTTAATCGTTTTTAAACGTAAATAAATTTAATTAATGTCCCCGTACGTTGGCACATTTAATAAGTTCCCCAATAGAACTCTTTATTTTCGTTACAATATTATTTAGATTGCTATCGATTTACTCCTGACGAGATGATAGCGAAACAGCTCTCGAGAAACTTCCGCCTAGTATTTTATTTAAAACTATATACAAATTCTGTACCTCTAAACATTTATATATATATATATATATATATATATATATATATATATATTCATCCACATATAATACTGTTTCGTTGTATCACAACTTCGAGTCTAGCACATTTCCCTAGCCGTGGATCGAACCTACAACCATCGCGTTGATAGTCACAGCTCTAACCGCAAGACTATGGTTCGGTGCTCACAAATGATTCATCAATTGGCTATTAAATAAGCATTTGCCCGTCGTTTAATAGTGCTCGGGCTACTACTTTGTTACAAACAAGCAGACAGTGAGCTCCGCTTAATCGCTAAATAAGCAGTGGGTGAAATTACATTTACGACAGTGCTCAACCCAAAGAGGGAGGGGCTTAATGTAGTCATCCACGTGCAGTACTCTTTCGTTGTATAACAACTCATCAGTGCGGATATATATACATATGTAGCCATTAATGTTTTTATAAATAAATTTAATATACCTGCTCTGTTCACTCATTGAGCACTCTTTTGATAGACACATGTTGTTTCATTGGATGTACTTCTAGGAAACTAAACTCTACTGGCTATATATATATATATATATATATATATATATATATATATATATATATATATATATACATACTGGCAGGTTACGCGGCATTGTCCGATCGTAAAATACTCGAAAATATGATTTTTTGATTAATTCAGATTTCGTATTTATTATTATATTATATTGGACCCAATATATAGTAATGATTAAAAAAGTTAAACAATAATGACGTACGCCACCAACAAAAATCGAAACCAAAACGTTTAACTTACGATTTACTTTTTCCTTCGACGTTAATGCCTGAGCTATGAAGACATGTTTATGCGGAGCTAAAAATTAAAACATGAACCAATAGCTATTACGTTACGCATGCATATTCGTAATGCCATCGTTCGACCTTCACCTGGCAAATTCCATTTCTTTAATTTTCACACTTTTCCACTGATTCTTTCCGGCTAAAACCCAAATATAAGTTTCGCATGGGTTTGAATACACTATATATTAAGTTTAATGTCTGTAGACCAAAAACTAACAGAGGACTCTGGTAGGCAAATTTTTAAAAACAGATATATATATACGCATACATAAATATATATAGAAAGAGATTTGTGTTTACTATAACCTTTTTACGCGAATATTATGCAAGTATAAATAATGTAGAATATCTGCATGAATATAATCAAACGTAATAGTTAACTAAAAATGATCCTCCCATGAGAAAATCGAAAAAAAAAATAGGCAATTGATTAAAATAATATGCAAATTAGCTAGATCTTTTGCAGATGAATTCAATATGTAACAAAGTCGCATATTTTTTTTTTTTTTAAATAAATAGAAAAAAAAAAGGTTCTTAATATGAATATACATACACAAAACCCACAAATTAATAGGAATTACACGACGCGGATAAAAGGCGTTATTTCGACCCCCCCCTGTCATGTCACAACCACGGTAGGCACATCGGTAAGACTGCTTGATTTTTTTCTCATTCTTTTTTCTCTGGCGCGTTACGGGTTCGAGCCTGCTTACTACTCCCTTTTTTTTTCTTTTTGTTTTGCTCAACCAACACCCTTACACATGTATCTCCACTTTAGTTTCCGCCTTCGCATTACGGGTCTGGCCTGTCTGCCTACTACAACATTTTTTCTTTTTTTGCTCCCCCCCCCAACACCCGGGCAACGCTGGGCACTCAGGCTAGTGTTAACTAAAAAACATATGTTAATATTTGAGTCATTATAAGTAAAAAATAAAAAAAAGAAAGAAAGATTACTCCTGGGTAGACTCGAACCAGTAACCTTTGGAGTAACACCATCTTCCCATCTGCTCCAGTGCAGAAAACATAATGATGGCAACACAAATGCCATATATATGTTCAAAGTAGTTTCTATAGCTGTGCTCGTTTGTGCTATTAGAGCAATATCATTAAAAACCGTTCGATTCAATCCGTTTACACAAAAAATCGTTTTTTTTTTTTTAACGGAAATCACTTCAGACGCGAAAAGAAGCTATTTGGGTTAAAGAGCTAAAAATATTAAATGATAACGCCAAGGTGAGATGAGAATTCATATAGAAACGTTGTTTTAATTTGTTTAAAATAGAATAGGCATCAAATGCGCTAGAAAGCCAAATACAACGTAATATTATGAAAATAAACAAATATTTTACTTGTTTGAAATTTTTCACAAATATATTTCAGAGATATACTCCATCTTCAGTGTGTTGTTTTGTTTCTTTTTTTCTTCTTCCTTGCCATGTTGTAAATTTGCAGAAAGAGGTATGTTTGTAAATAGCCGCGCGTTGTTTCTAGCGGTTGTATTTTGTATTTCATCTCACCCTTGACGTTATTCTCGCGTTGCCTACGCACAGTTCAAACATTTCAAAATACAACCGCTAGAAACAACGCGCGGTTATTTACAAACATACATCTTTCTCCAAATTTAAAACATGGCAAGGAAGAAGAAAAGAAAAAAAGAAACAACACACTGAAGATGGAGTATACCTCTGAAATATATTTGTGATAAATTTCAAAGAAGTAAAATATTTGTTTATTTTCCTAATATAACGTTGTGTTTGACTTTCAAGCGCACTTGATACCTACTTTATTTTATTCAAATTAAATGATAAGTAAAAAAAAAGCAGCTAACAATAAATGTGAGATGGATAGATAATAACCAAGAAAACAGCAATTCTCTCCCCTTTGTAGGAAACATCGCTCATGGAATATGAGAACTTGTTAATAATCTTGTTGATCGTTTACTTTTGTTGCGAAAGAACTCGGAGAAACGTTTATGTATTTAAAAAAAGCAAATGTTAAGGATGAGAAATATTCGCATTTCGTTTTGTTTTTATTTACAAATTATATAAAAAAACAACTATTAAGAAATGCTACGTTAAGTAATTTTTATGGAATGTGCTATGATGAACTCATAGCACTTGTGTGCCTTCCATGTACGTATTTCGACTAACCTCACAAACAGAAAAACTCCACCCCTTCACTGTTGAAGTACACAGATGCCGGACAGCCCTCTACTCTAATGGTTTCTTCTCTCAGACTGCTACATGTTGGAGTTCCCTCCCTATTTCCTGCTTCTCCGACTGTACTAACCTGCAAATGTTTAATCTAATGTAAACAGACATTCCTTTTGCTGAAGACCCCACGGTCCCCTGTTAGACACGACCCCAAATAGTTGCCTCTTACGCCTAAGTGGTAATACACCTTGTTTAAAGAGAACATGAATTACAAAGAGACAACACTGATATTTATGGACGCTGAAAACTTGCGAAAAAAGTGAATTTCTTACAGAAAATCATATAGCTTTATTAGAAAGCTGAAAACGTGAAGCTGAATAGTGTAAAACGGCTCCATGTTGTTAACGTTCCGAGCCAGAATAATAATTATTTGAAAGAAACTAAAGCAAAATTCATTTTTATTCCAGAAAATGTGGTAAAAGGGAAGGAATAAAATTTTACTAATCAGAATCAAATATCGACTTATCAAGTTAGCAATGTCGATTACAACTTTTTACGATACGGCAAGACAATTTCAGAATATTTTCAGTAAGTTGTATAATAATTATGTAAATTTTTTTCTCGATTATTTGCTATTGACAATATTTTTTAATTTGAAAATTTAAGAAAACCGATTAATAGTGTACAAGTTTATGTTCAATAAAAACCAGTTTAGTTTGAGTCTTTAAGTAGCATCCCAATCATAGAAGACGACTTTGTAGTTTTATTTTTTTCTCTTTTTAAATATTATATTTTATTCAATTTTTGCGCCAACAACGCGGCACACACCAGGCTTAACATTAATTCTACGCACCATGTAATATACAATGACCCTAAGCATATGACCCCAATTTACAATAATCCATTACGTCTATTGCGCATTGTTCAAAGGTAATAAAAGTTAAAAAAATTGAATCATGTTATTCATCTTTTTACCAAATATTCTTTATATTGCAATAAAATATTGACATAATATTACATGTATATGTATATATATTTATATATATGTATATGTATATATATACTTTATATATTTATATATATACATTTATGTATATACTTGTATATATATACGTGTATATATACGTGTACATATATACGTGTACATATATACGTGTACATATATATACATTGGTACTATATATATATATATATATATATATCTTTTTTTATTACATTTTCACCCCAAACAAGGCACATTGCCACTTTGGTGTAGGGGGCTACTATCAGGGGAAACAACTACTGGGGTACTATGTAGGGATTTGGGCAGCGAGATGTTGGTTCACGTTGCACTTGAACTTATGCATGTCAGTACAGTTGGGGAAGCAGTGACCTGGAATGGAATTCCAAAGTCTAGCAGTTCTGGGGAAGAAACTACTGGAGTAGAAAGATCTTTTACATCTAGGGATCTGTACAGTGTGGGGGTGGGATTTTGCAGCTTGTCGGGTCTGTCGAGGGTGTTCACGTCGTGGGGGCACAAGTGCTTGCAGTTCTTCAGAGCATTCACCATTATAATACTTGTAGAACAGGCAGAGGGATGCAACGTTTCGACGATGGGACAGAGGCTGAAGCTTAGATGCCAGTTTAGGGCCTATCAGATTTGCGACTCTCTTTTGAACCCTGTCAAGGAACGAGAGACTAGTAGCCGATGCACCAGCCCAAATATGACAGCAATACTCCATACATGGGCGAATAGTGGCCTTATAGAGGTGCAGGATACTTTCGGGTGTTAGAAGTTTTCTAGCACGGTAGAGAGAGCCTACCTTCCTCGCAGCGGCCCTGGCAATGCCCTCGATGTAATTGTTCCAACTCATGTTTCCTGTGAACGTTAGGCCAAGGAGCTTGAGAGACGTACTCTCAGATAAAGAGTCGTTGGCCATTGCTATAGGTGGTAGAGAAGGTTTCTTGTAATTATTGAATGAAACCAGTTTTGTCTTGGCGGCATTGAACGTGACCATCCATTTTTGTCCCCATTCCACTACTGATTGGAGGTCATCCTCTAGTGTTTCTGCCATTACTTTAGATATATGTTCATTTGTTTTCCTGTCGTGCCTGCTATAGAGTGTGGTGTCATCAGCATATATACCCATCTCAGAGGCAATTTTGTCGGGGAGGTCATTTATGAATATCAGGAACAGCAGAGGTCCAAGGATAGATCCCTGGGGCACTCCCGCATTTATATCATATATTTTAGATGTACGACCGTCGAGGACAACCTGGATCTTTCTCCTATCTAAGAAGGATTTAATTATGTTAAGTATTCTACCAGTGATACCGTAAGATCTAATCTTTCTGAGGAGACCCTCATGCCATACCCTGTCAAAAGCCTTAGATATATCTAGATATATATATAGATATATCTATATAAACTATTTGAATATTATATTGCATAAGCACTATGTTGTATATCAAGACGATAGTATTTTATTCAATATTGTAATTTTATTGTGAATGACGAGGTCAAGCGAAAAACATACCATTAAAACAAGTATATCTAGGCTTTAGTAATTTAAGACTGCATACACAAAATAATCACCGATATTGATCATTTTTCATTATGAAAACATTGTAACTCAAACACCCATATATATATATATATATATATATATATATATATATATATATATATATATATATATATATATATATATGTGTGTGTGTGTGTGTGTGTGTGTGTGTGTAAAGAAGCTAAAATATATAAATGTAGAGAGTAATATATGGAATAAAATAATGAAAAATGAAAAATTTCAAAAACACAGAAGAAAATTAAATAAGTGGTGCTCTTTGTGTAATAGATATTGATCACATTTTGCGGTTCTAACTCAAGCCACACTGATAAGTTGTGAACAACGAAACAGTTACCTACCGATGACTATATATATATATATATATATATATATATATATATATATATATATATATTCGCTTTATTTTGCTTTCATATACAGTAGAACCTCGGGATACGGCATAAAAAATTAGTAAAAATATACAGTACAATATATAATACATATCTTTATAAATAGCACAATAAGGCGAAGTAAAGACCCTAAAAAGGGGTCGGAAAAAGATTGTATTCCACATCGTAATCTGAAAAAAAGTATCCTAGGGACACCGTATCCCGGAGTTCTTAGATATATGTACATAAATATAAATACACACACATATATATAAATATATATACATATATATATATATATATATAAATATATATATATATATATAAATATATATATACACATGTATATACACATGTATATATATACATATGTATATATATACACATGCATATATACATGTATGTATATATATACATGTACATATATACATATACATTTATACATGTATATATACACATGTACATATATATATACGTGTACATATATATATATACGTGTACATATATATATACGTGTACATATATATATATACATGTACATATATATACACGTGTACATATATATATACACATGTACATATATACATGTACATATATACAAGTATACATATATACATGTACATATATACATGTATATACACATATACATATATACATGTATATATACATATATACATGTATATATATACATATATATACATATATACATGTATATATACATATATACATCCATATATAATATATATATATTATATATATATATATATATAAATATGTATATATATATACATATATACATGTATATATACATATATACATGCATATATATAATATATAATATATATATATATATATATATATATATATATATATATATATATTATATATATACCTGAAGGTAAAGTTGAGACATAGAATAATGAGGCATAAGAAAAAGAAATAGAGCAAGAATGGAGGAACATAACGCCATAAAATGAATTATGCAATAGAAAAAAAATCTTACCCCCCCACCACCACAAAAAAGGGATGAGTTAAAAGGTTCGCCAGACATATAAAGTCACAATGCAGCTTACAAAATTGGTAAAACAATACTTGACCCTCTCTCCTATATTACGAAACCAAGCCTTCGTTCATCATCTCCAACCGAAACAATCACCCTAACCTCATTTCCTCTCTTTCTCCGTTCTTTTCTCTTAACCAATGATACGAGTTTCCTTTTGTCTCTTTCGCTCCACCCAATTCGTTTCTTTTCTCTTCCTCCCCTTTATGGATTGTTGCCTTTTTCAGGAATGCACGCGCACCCACAACGCTTGCGTGCTCTGGGTCCCGTGGTGGCACTCGCTGAGAAGCGAGAGCGGCGTAACCCCATGTCTTGAAATCCCCATTTCACACGTGGTGCGAAAAAACCCCGCCTTATGTTCTTGCGTTATTATCATGGCCGCCGGCCGAAGCCACGTGTGGTGCCGACGCGCGAAAGGAGACAGTGTCACACTTTCTGTTTCAGATGAATATATATATATATATATATATATATATATATATATATATATATATATATATATATATATATATATATATATTAAATACCTACAAATACTAGTGTTTTATCCCTTTGGGAATCATTAATGCTTAGTGCCACGATTGCTGGCACACGGGAGATTCGAACCCCGCAACGAAGTCATCTCTGACTTCATTAATAAGGACAAAAATCTCGGCAAACCTTAACCGCGCGAAATATCGTTGAAATTTAAACACTTATTTTTAAATGTCTTAACGTCTATCAAATGTATATATATATTACGTCATATATTATAACGTCATGATCATGATCTGCACATGCGAGCTAAAGTGTCCGACTTTATTTCAACTGTAAAGTGCTCAACAATAAGAACCGAATTCTTAAAGGGACAAACATAATTTATATATATATATATATATATATATATATATATATATATATATATATATATATATATATACTAACAGGCCGTCTAGCATGGCCCGGTCGTAAAATACGCTTAAATATAATATTTTGGTTAATGCAGATTTTGTATTTATCATTATATTAGTCCCAATATATAATAATGATTTAAAAAACAAAATGACTTGTGCGCCACCACCGAGAATCGAAACCAAAACGCTTAGCTTACGATTTACTTTTTCCATTGCCATTAATGCCTGAGCTATCAAGACATATTTGATGCAAGGCTAAAAATTAAAACATGAACCAGTAGCTATTACCTTACGCATGCATATTTGTAACGCGGTAGTTCTACCTTCACCTTGCAAATTTCATTTTTAATTTTCAAACTTTTGCACCTATTTTCCCTGGTTAAAACCCAAATATAAAGTTTCGCATGGGGTCGAATACCCTCTAAATTAAGTTTCGCATCTGAAGACCAAAAATTGACAGAGGAGTTTTGTAGGCAAAAATTTTAAAAACAAATATACATAAATATATATAAAAATGGTTTGTATTTTCGACGACTATTTTTTGCAAATATTACACAAATATAAATCATGTAGAATATCTGCATGAATATAATTGCACGTAAACAGTTCACTAAATATGATCATCACATCAGAAAACCGAAAAAAAAAACTAATAGGGAATTAATTAAAATGAATGTTTAAAAGAATATGCAAATTAGCTAGATCTTTTGCAGATGAATGCAATTCCACGGCCCATATATAACACTGCTTTATTTTATTTATAAATAAGTAGAAAAAGGGTTTCAATATGAATATCAATATATAAAAATCCAAATTTAAAGGAGTATTCAATTCAATTATATATACACATTGTATAATTGTATATATACAATATTCAAATTATATATATTATTTTTAAAATGTAACTATCCACTGACACGTGTTTCGTCGTCTACGACTCATCAGAGTGGCTGAATATAGCAAGATTCGAAATCGGGACCCCACGGTAATGAGCCTAAGCCGCTTCAGAGGTAAGGGGCTTAGGCTCATTACCGTGGGGTTCCAATTTCGAATCTCGCTATAGTCAGCCACTCTGATGAGTCGTAGACGACGAAACACGTGTCAGTGAATAATTACATTTTAAAAATAACATATATACCGCTCCCCACATGGTGGTACCAAATTGGTTAAAGGAAAATTATTCCCAACTTGCATTTAGGTAAAAATGCGCTTTCGTAAATAATTGAATTCATTCAAAACATATCGCTAAAACCAAAACAAATAAGATTTATATATATTATTCGATTCTATGTATACATTACTTGCTGGACGCCCAGCGTTGTCCGGCTGTACAATACGCTTAAATATGAGATTGTGTATGTCTTATTATAGAATTAATCCCTTATTGATTATTATATACTACGAAGAATATCTTGCCCGGTTTACTAACTCGCAAAATTAAATAAATAAATAAAATAAAAAAATTAAAGAAATAATAATCAAAACATCGTTAATGAAATTTCGTCTGTATTTGTTTACAATATCTCGCGAGCTGATAGTTGAGTTTGATGATGAATGCCCTGGAAAAGCAACTTCTCATTAATGTTTAGTTTTTAAATATGCAAACGAAGATGTGATTTGCGGCGATTTTAAATTGTACCTCTTCTTTTATCATAAATTAAACTCTTTAGTAAGAAAAAAATAAAATAAAATTATGAGGTACACCTGGGTTTGAACAGGGGGACTATTCGATCTGTATTCGAATACTCTACCATTGAACTACATCTGCAGATGGCGATAGTTCTCTTTTTTTAAAGAAATCATTTGCAGAGAATCGAATCTCTTGATTTGCTGAGAATTATCTCCCTTGGTCGGTATAACGTAAAATATTACCCTGTAAAAATTATTTTTATCTATAAAAAAAAAAACTATTTAGGATAGGATTTTCGATACTTATCGGATGAATTTCTGTACAAAACATATCTAAGAACACTGCCAGACATATAAATTACCTGTATGTGAAATTTGCAAAATATAGGTTCAGCCGTTTCGTAACCTTTCAGAAAGAATCTCTCTGTCTCTCTCTCTATCTCTATCTCTCTCTCTCACACCCACAAACACAAAGTGAATTTTATATAATAGTAGATATATTTTGTATATATACATTATTCATATATATATATATATATATATATATATATATATATATATATATATATATATGATGGACTCTCCCGTCGATTTCGTCGTATGAGCTTCCGCCGCAACAACTAAGTTGCTAGGCAATTCACACAGATGATTTGTTTATAGTTGTGAAATCTATGTGCAAAACAATCCACATTTTTTTTTTACTGCTAACCCCAGTCGGTGCAGATAACTGCCACAGGACAGAGTATATAGTAAACCGCATGCATGTCTTAACGAAGACTGGGGGTGCATCTCTCCCAGTGAATTAATGCGCCTCCAGATAACAACCTAGAACTTTCTACGACTCGGCGCGGTTCATACAACGCCTAACCTTTGGTCACCCATCTGGTACTGGCCAGGCTAACTGTTTCTTAACGTCGATGATCTGGCGAGAACCGGTGTGTGAATGTGATTGAGCTGTATGTATATATATATATATATATATATATATATATATATATATATATATATATATATATATATATATATATATATATTGATTTAAAGGTTACAAAAAAGTATCGAAAAATCAAGAGCGGAGGCCGCCTCCGCTCTTGATTTTTCGATACTTTTTGAAATATAAAAAAATAACAATAAAAATATTAAATACAAAAAGTAACATCCTTTTTCATGCTTCAAAAAGACCCCATAACCTTTAAATCACTATCCTAGAAGCATACGTGGACTTTTAACACACACACACACACACACACACACACACACACACACACACACACACACACACATATATATATAATTCTAAATCCATTTAGTCTTTAACATAGTATAACGAAAAAAATCTTCGAGTTGAACGCGCACACAGACACACCCACACACATATATATATGAGGAGAGAGAGAGAGAGAGAGAAAGAGAGAGAGAGAGAAAGAGAGAGAGAGAGAGAACATGTGTGTATATAAGACAGAGAAAAGTGTCACTATACTGACGCTCTTTCCATCAAATCAAGTAATACCTCTTTTAGCCAAACTCGAAAGATATAAAACGTTAAAAAAGATAATAAGGTAATATGATCTCCAAAAGACGTATTGTTTCCCATTCAATCTTGAGTGCCACTGGATCTACCTGCTAGTATATGTATATATATACAGTAGAACCTCGGGATACGATGGACCTAGGATAAGTTTTTTCAGGTTACGATGTGGAATACGATTTTTCCAGCCCTGGGTCCAAGATTTGCCCCGCCTTACGGTGTTATTTATAATGTTATTTGATTATATACATGTGTATTATATACTGTACAGGGATGTTCTACAAAACGGTCCTCAGAGCTGTATCAAACGATGGGAGAAATGCATAACTCAGGGTGGTTCCTATGTAGAGAAAGACTAATAACTGTGCCGACTAATAACAAGTTTCGTTACTCTACTGCTATGGGAAGTGGGTCAGGGGCATTACGTATTTCAAGCCCCTCGTAATAGAAAAAATTAAAGGCTAATCTAAATACAGGGTGGAACGATAAAATTATCGCCATAGAAAAGATAACATGATTCCATTTCCGTTTGATGAAAACCGATTTTCTTTCTTTTTTTTGTTGAAGACCATCTACTAGTTGGCCAGTTGTGTACAAATCCCAAGAGCGATAGGAGTCTTCTATCATGTTTGAAAGCGACACAATGTTCAACGAGTGAGATCGGAGATGCGCCACTGTACAACTCATGCTCTCTACCGATCCAAGTCATGACAACAGGAACATTGCCAGCACCCTCAAGACGCAAATCCAGGCAATTCAACGGTTGAGAGCACAGCCCAGTGAAGTTTCCGGTCACGGTTATGGTCTTTGGTGTGGTTTCAAGTGAGGGTCCCATCATGCCACCTCACATCTTCGAAGTCGACTTGGAAGTTAACACCAAAGCGTACCTAGATGTGCTGAAGAGTGTGGTAATATCCTGGTGCAATCAGGCAGCCACTGGAAGACCCTGGGTGTAGCAGCAGGACTCGCTGCAGGTATAGGTGTGTCAGAAACTGACCTTACAAATGCGTGAAATATATTGAATAATTCGACCCCCTGTCATTCAAAGCTTATAACTACTCGAAAACTGTAATTCAAACCCTATTTTTTTCAATTAAAGGAGCAAGGACCAAGGTTTTATTTAAAAAAAAAAACAAAAACAAAAACAAAAACAAAAAAAAAACAAAAAACAAAAAACGTGGTTAAAAAAAAGGAAGGTTTTAAACTTCGGACTTTACAGGTAAATTTAAAAAAAAAACCTACGTTTT
>NC_136488.1:10490459-10565459 GCF_053919585.1 Euprymna scolopes
TTTACTGTGTACGTTTTCAACGACCCAATTTTTTTTTACGTTTAAATTAAAAGATATTTCAGAATTTGAATTTAACTTTAAGTATTATGGTATCTGTTTAGTGCACATTTACCTATAAGTATGGCAAACCACTTATAATTCAATGGCTGTAAGTTTGTTTTTCAAGAATAAACAATTATAAACATAACGACTCATAGAAATCTATCTATATTCTTTTTTCATTTTAATATACTTTCATAGAAATGTTTCTCTTACGTCACAAAAACTATTTTCTTTACGTCAAAAGTGTCACGCTCATACAGTAATTCCATAGTTACTATAACATACTGACCCAACGGGTCATGGGTAGTCTAGTATATATATATATATATATATATATATATATATATATACGATGCTAACTATATAAATGAAATAATTTGGCACGCAACAAAAAATGATGCATGTTTAAAAATGTTGTTTCCTTTATAAATAACTAAAATTTAGATCTCTATAAAACAAGAATCAAATTTCGAAATATTGAAATCCTGTATTAATTGAAATTCTTAAAATCTTTTTTAGATATAAATGAATCTATCATATACCACTAAGTGTGCCATCGGCCGAAAATCATTTGAAATCTCAATTTCAGAGGAGCTTATTTTAGTTTTATATAAAAAGTGACCTTAATCAGTGTGAAATCGCTGCAAACTATATATATATATATATATATATATATATATATATATATATATATATATATATATATATATATATATAAGAGCAAATAGTTAATAAAACATGTTAAAAAACACTTTGAAAAGAGTTAAAAAAACATATTTAATTTGAAAAGGAAACACTAAATAAGTGGATAGTCCTTAATCCACGGAGTTTCGAAGAAATACTTTCCTTCTTATCAGAGGGTAGAAATATAATATATATATATATATATATATATATATATATATATATATATATATATATATATAAATCCAGGCGTTAGATGTTCAAAAGTAGGGACTAATAAATTTAGGGTTGTTAGATAGTGCTCGATAACAAGAGCAAAATATTTTTTTTTATTATTTATTCGAAGGTAAATAGATACATTTGGTCGCTAAAAACCGCCATCTGCTTCAGTTGTCTTTTCTAGGGCGATGATTTTATCGTTCCATCTTGTATATAAATGAAAAATTGCAAAATGTTGACCATCTTATCTTTTATTTCTTTAAGTACGTTGAGATTCACAATTCTTGACAGCACCTGTTTCGTAACGCAGAATCATTCATGTAATTATCATATCAATTTTTGAATTCATTTCACCCCAACTCACCAGAAGAAAACATTATCAACTTTAAAATAAAATAAAGGAACATGGGCATGATTACACAATACGAAATTGGAAAACTAGTTACAATTATTTTTCAATTTATACCGCCATAGGTAAAGCAACCTCTGTATTTTACCCGCGATTCATTCAGGAGTGCTCAATACTAAAGTAGGGCAATACATATATGTATATATATTATTATTTATTTTATATAGGAATTTATATGTCAGTTCACATTGATGAGCATGTTTCGTTTTGCCTGTTACAAGTAACTTGCGACCTCTTCAGAAGATGTTGCTTATACAAAGGAAGAGTCAGTAATATATTAAGATTACGGACTCTACTTTTATGTTAGCAGTATCGCCTGAAGAGGTCTCTAGTTATTTGTAACTGTTTTACTTGTATACTTATATAAAAATAAAAAGTACATGTACGATTGAAAACAAACTTAATTTTGAAAAAGAAATTGAAAAAAAAACTATAGAGCTCATCTCTATAGCATATATTCCCTTATTACCACACACACACACACACACACACACACACACACACACACACACACACACACACACACACACATACACACACACACATATATATATGCTTCCCACCTAGCAGTGCGTTACATAAAATCTTTAACAAAAACACCATAAAACTTAGCTACAACTGTACTGGAAATCTAGAGAGAATCATAAAACAACACAATAATAAAATATTAAGGAAAAATAATCCAGCTACGATCACTAACAATAGTGATAACAGAAAGACCTGCAACTGCCAAAAACTGACCGAATGCCCACAAAGCAATAATTGTCTCACATTTTTGGTGTTATACCAAGCTAGAATATGCACCGTAAAAACCCGGAAAAAAATTCTACATAGACAGCAGTTCAATGCCCTTTATAAACAGATTCTATGGTCATACACTGTCAATGTATAATAAAGCATATGATACGGATACCTCACTCTCAATACACTACTGGAAGTTAATCGAGGCGAACAAAGCACCTTTAGTCGAATGGAAAATACTTGAGAAAACTAAAACATGTAGTTCAGTAACTTTACCTTGTTACTTATGTTTAGCTGAGAAACATGAGATTAAGGCCGTGATAAATTATTAAATGTAAAAGTAGAATTAACTATAAACGGCAAACACTTTTGTGGCTATGTTTTAAATAAGTTGTAAAATAGCGAATAGCGACCCCTCCATACTAGTAACACTACAATTCAAAGCCTATCACTCCCAATATCTTAACTAATTAATAAATGAACCAAGATAAGAATTAAAACGATACAGAATAGTCCGGATCACCACAAATTATAACTATACCGACACACCTCTAATTAATAACGGTACTCACCGAAAAGCGTTGAAGAAAAGACTAACATAAATAACATAGCTAAATTAAGGAAGAACCCATTACCTCATTTCCCCAACACAATCTCAAACTTCACTGTTTAATACTAAACTAAACGAACAGAAACACAATTTGCCACCAACCAGATAAAGGCGAGTACACTTTGCATAATTAATAATGAAACAAATAACTATTCTAATGGTCTAGCACGCTTGTAATTGGAATGTCGATATATATCTATAAGAAGTATTACCGTAAGATAATATAACATTAGAATACCAACTACATCATTGACCTCAAACGATAACAAAGCACTCTAACTAGAGAACTCTAGGAACGGAATACTTCAGAAATATATATATATATATATATATATATATATATATATATATATATATATATATATATATATATATATCATTATGCACCTGTTTGCACGTGTATGGTATAAAGAACCTATCCCTAAATCAAAGCATATACGCATTCTAGTGTTGCGGAAAGGATATACAATCCAAATAAAAAATGACATCCATCGAAATTACATGTATATATATAAAAACGTTCGCCACGATAATTACCTCAGACATCACGGTAGAGGAGAAATATAACTACGGGTATACCATCTTTACTTAAATCATATAAATAAGCCCATATATCTATCCAATTAGCTCTTAATTTGACCACATGAACATATATCTTATTAATAAGTAAAAAAAAATAAATAGATAAGGAATTTGAAAACTAGAGACAAATGAACGAATAAAAAAGCGAGGAATAGAATAAAAACTATAAATAAAGAAAGAAAATAAAGAAAAATAAATTAATGAGTAAATAAATTAATAAATTAAAATTGTCAATAGGAAAATGAAGTCGCCACCAGAAACGAATAGACAACCATGAAAACTTAAGATAGGGAAGTAGCGATGATAAGAGTATAATATTATTTCAGATCAAAGCGAAATAAATGACTGTCAAGTTAAAAGAATACCAACACCTCTACACAAAGACAGCTTAAGCACACGAAGTCGTACTTCCTCTCCTCCCTCACCCTTACTCCCTTCCTTTACCACCATTCGCTCCAAAAAACCCTACTGCTCACATTGACAAAGTAGACATCCCATTTACTTCCAGAACGTTAACCACATCCAAATACCTATAAAACTAATATAATTTTGACTCCCGTTTCAATATTGATGTTTTTGATCTGATGAGATGTTATTCTTGAATTGGGATTCCACTGAACCATGCCTGTCATATGCAACCAATGCTGTTTGTATAACAAACAGACTATATATATATATACTAGTATGGGTGCTCAGCGTTGCCCGGGCGTTTGGAGGTGTATGCTGAGCAAAAAAAAAACAAAAACAAAAAACGGTCAATTTTTTTAAACTTTGACTCCTATTATGACCTCTTTAAATTTATTGTTTTGGGCTCAAATTACATTATTAAGTTAGATCCATGTCCGAGGAACCTATATCTTAAATTTCAAGTGTTTAGACCGAACATTGTCGGAGGAGTTTGGTAGAGTCAAATCGTTGAATTTTGACCCCTTAACAGCGAAATTTCTGGCCGAAAACCAATCACGTATATTTTCCCAAATCTCAGTACCCTGTATATCAAATTTCGAGTCTGTAGACTGAAAATTAACAGAGTTATTGCGAATGAAAATGTACACAGACACGTTCACTTATATATATATATATATATATATATATATATATATATATATATATATAATTATTTTTTTACTATAATAATTAAATACCTACAGACACTAGTGTTTCATCCTTTCGGGAATCCTCAGTGCAAGGTGTCACGATTAATAATAGTCGAACGATTCGAATCCCGCAACACCAGACATCTCTGGCTCGATTAGCGAAGACCGTATTAATTCGGCTACCATTAACCGCGTAAAATAACGTTGAATTTAAATATTTTAATTTTAAATGTTCATTTACGTCAGTCAGACAGTGATCTAATCGTTATACGATGATCTATGCATAAGAGCTAAATTGACCGACTTTAATTCAACTTAAAGTGCTCGACGATAAGAAACGAATTTCTTAAAGGGGCTGTCATAATAATTTTTTTACTATCATAATTAAATACCTACAGGCACTAGTGTTTCATCCTTTCTGGAATATATATATATATATATATATATATATATATATATATATATATATATATATATATATATATAAAGTTTTTGTATAATTGACAGTTATAAAAAGCGAGATGTTAATGGAAAAAAATTAAGTTAATTTCAACAAGTGTTGCACTTTCAATTCATTTAATATCATCATTCAATTAGTTATGCTATTACATCCGGTTTTATTAGGGTCCAATTAATGGTTCCAATTATCACTTATAGTGGATGTAATTAAAAACAAGAGCCCATGCAAAGATCAAACACAACTTTTTTTCGTGTATGATTTTAGTGCTATTAAATTTGCAGTCGCAAATAAAAAAAATCGTTAGGGCGTTGTTTACAATGCACCTGTATAAATTGAAAATATGATTTATTTATTTTTCTAGAAAATTAAAGTAAGAAGATATAGTAATTTAGATTAGATGGATGACGATGTAATAAATATGAGTACATTCGAGTCATTCCTCACGAGAATAAATATGATTGGCTGATAAAGGCATAAATACCGATGGTAAACCAGCTTGAGGAAACGTAAAAAATACACCGACGCATCACGCTTAAGTATATATTATGTCAAACCATGAACACGATTCAGTAAGCTGGCGTACGAGATTATTACTCCAAGACAACTCAACTAATACTGTTATGAATTGGCCTCCAAAAAGACGCCGGGATGGCTTTGCTAATAGTCGATTATAAGATTGACTATTATTATTAAAAGATGTTTATTTAAATAATTTATTATTATGAAAGAACATTATTATGAATTTCGGTATGAAAATTAGATTGTGTCACAAGGACAAATAATTTCTATAAGTTTTGGAACTTAGTAGACATAAACAAAATATTTTTTCAAACCTGGGTATAAACAATAAATTTGGCTAAAGAAAACGTGACTGAGAAGTCACCTGTTAGGTTTTGTGTAGTCGAATGACGTAAGCACAAAGGATTAGTCAGTTAGTTGAGGGAGGGGAGTTGAAGAGGACATATAAGATAGTTGAGACGGGACTTAGAAGTCGGGAGAAAAGAAAGTCTTTCTTAAGACGCAAGGGAGCAGCGTATTCCAAGATAGTCAAAATGTGAACAGAACCACAGAATAGGTGTTATCTATAAATATAACTATTGTGTCATGTCGTCTTTGAACAATCAGGTACGTGTTTATTTTACATGTACTGTCCACAACTGTTGAACATACCATCATCATCCGACATCTTAAATGTACAGAAAGTCTATTATATAGACCGCTATGATATACACTCTCTTTGTCATTCAGAACTCGTCTCCTTCTCGCCACCAGGTACAAGCATTCGTTTGTACAAGTAATTTTCTCTTTTCCCCCCTGTAAACATATTGTCAATACGTCCACGTCATCGTTTCGTGACAGAATTTATACGCCTATAAGATTTGGCCTGCCACCGACGACGCAACATCTGCATGAATTGGTGCAACCATTATATACATACAGAATATATACACACGTACACAATACGCTTATTGCGTACATAAAATACACCACTCCAAATTATACAGAACCCGACAATATAACATTATTAGTGATTTCAGTGAACTCAGCCTCCGCTACATAGCACTACAAACAAATATATCTTTGCACAAGACTTTTCAACTGAGAGACTACATAAACAAATTTCTCGTTACTTATCGGAAGGAGTGGTTAACGACACGGACTAAAGACCGTGATGTCCCAAGTTCGAATCCAGTTCATTCTACGAAAATTACTTTCACATGGTCCCTTCTGATGTCGTTCTAGAAATAATTCTGGAAAAATATCGGGGAAACCAATGGGAATCTTCAGATTGATTCGATATGATGATGATGATGTGTTATCAGTTAGTATCGAATAATAAGAACGACAAAAAAATGTGTAAAAAAAAAAATGGTAAAATGGCGAACTGATTACCAACACCATAGGTAATACACTAGCCATAAAAACTACACGTAACGGTAAAAAGCGAAATGAAGCAGAAAGAAAATAAAATATAATAAAAAAGTAATCCTGTAGAAAGTGTTATATGATGGTATAAGAAAACTTCGAATTAGAAAACACAAAGAAAAAGGCACGTTATAATAGAAATTGAACCGCTAATAACAGCATGATTTTAACGTACATAAAAGGCAAATGCAAACTCTGTGAACAATGAAACAAAACAGTAAACTACATCTTGAATGCTGGCCTATAAACGATACAAATATAAACTAGGTTAGAATCCATGAAAATGAATACACTTTGAGCACACAAATTGGAACTCGGACTTTGATAAGTGGTGACTAATTAACCCCCCGCACACCCCGCATCCCCCCAAAAAAAACCAAATAGTACAACTACGGTATATAACGTAAAATGTTTGCAGAGTGTGCGAAATGATGGAGATAGTGAGGAGAGATTGTAACATCCGGCCAGTGGTGAAATATCGAAAAGGTTTATTGTCACGCAGATTCCAGGGTAAAGAAACAAGAACCGTGAGAAATCACATGTAGCGGTTGTAGGAGAACACCAAAGTATTTACAAGAATCGCATGCATAGATTTAGTAATCCTTTACTAATGCTTTATTGCTTACTGCTTTATTGTATGCCCCAAACACTCATGTATACTTTCTAGTACTGACGAGTATTATGAAAAAGGTAAGTAGTGTTAATATGCATCACCTCCGCCTCTAGCGCCAATTTGTTTGTCCAGTTTAGCACATTCATTCTGCACATTTACGTCATTGACTGATATTAATCATCATCATTGTTTGAATCCAAAAATTCTTTGTTGGCATTGGTTTCCCAGATATTTTTCCAGCCAGAATTATTTATAGAAAGACATCAATAGAGCTGCAAAAACGCTAAGTGAAAGTGATTTTTGTAGAACGAACTGGGTTCAAACTTGAACCACCCAGGTCGCCAGTGCTTATTGTTAACCACCGAAACACCGTCAGTTCCGACTCGTATTAATGATGCATTGGGGCGAAGAAAACTCAGGCTTGCCTGCCTACTACCACTTTTTTTAATTTTTGCTTAACACACATCTGCGAACACCCGGGCAACGCCGGGCACCCAAGCTAGTTTAATATAAATAAAAGTTCGCAATTGTATTAGAGTATCAATATGTAATTAAATGTGAGAAAAGGCTTAGGAAGTTAGTAATACATTTTTTGATAATTGGACAAATGAAATCATAGTAAAGTGTTAAGATTAGACAAATTAAATAGGTTTTTTTTTTTTTTAAATTTCATTGTTAAAAAGCTTTACAGAAAGTGTATAGAGTTTTTTGTGTGTCCGACATTCGACTCGATTTCGATTTTAACAATTTGATTTTAACACACACACACACACACACACACACACACACACACACACACACACACACACACACACACACACACACACACTTATATATAACATATGTTATATATATATGCATATATATATAGTTATATATATATATCATATAATGTTATATATACACATACGCACACACACACGCACACACACGCACACACACACACACACTATGTGTGTAAAGCGAAAGAGAGAGAGAGAGAGAGAGAGAGAGAGAGAGAGAGAGAGAGAGAGAGAGAGAGAGAGAGAGAGAGTCTATACTAACCACCCTTTGTTAAAAAAAATAAAATAATGAACGAACAGGAGAGTAAGAAGATATATAAATACAAACCAAATAAAATAAAATAACCTAAACCTCTAAAGAAATAACAATAAAAAAGGAAAGAAACTGTGGGGCGCATGGCTGAGCGCAGCGGCGCGTATGCCCGCGCAAAAAGGAGGCGTGGCTTATTTCGAAGGCGTGGTTTCATCTCCTTCGCAATGTGGACTGTGGACACGCCCACCCCAGCTTGTCGGCACGAATAAACACAGCTCACACATGTGTGGCGTAATTGCGCAAAACTAACCCGTTTTAGGCACAAAAGGTGAATCAAGACAAACGGTTGTATGAATTACAAATAAACATCCATCGAAATTCCGAAACATAACCTTTCAAATACTCTGTATAATGAAGGAAATCTATCTATCTAACTATCTATCTAACTATCTATCTATCTAACTATCTATGCCCCCCCCCTCAAAGAAGGGAAATATAAATGCGATGGTATAAAATAGAAAAGCAAGGGACCTAAAACTTAATGTTTCGCCAAACTTATATCTATCTATCTATCTATCTATCTATCTATCTATCTATCTATCTATCTATTAGATACGTGCAAAATGAAAGCCGATGCTTTTGAGCCCTCCCATTACTTAAAAATGCATAAAAAATCATAAAATTAACCAATTTTAATGAAAATTTCAGTATTTATCAAATAATGATCACAGAATATAATGAACACATTATTTTTTTTTATTAGAATCGTAGTGGAAATATATGGTTTTGTTTGAACGAAAAACACATTTACTAAAGCTATGTTTTTTAGTACGAAAAAAAATACATGAGTTTATGTTTGGTTTTTATAAAAATGAAGCATCATGAATTGTAACATTTACAAAAAAAAAAAAAAAAAATGATTTTTAAGAATATTACGAAAAAAGCCTCTAAAGTCCGTATTTATGAATTCGATATAACTCGAAGAAAAATTAATTCCTCGAACTACTGATATTGTCATTGAATTAAGCATTATTTATTTAATATTTTCGCACAAAAAATTATAGTTGCAAAAAACATTTCTACTTTTTTTTTTTTAGATTACATATTTTCTTAGAATTTTTATATGTACTTTTCTAATATTTTCCTTGCTTGAATGAATGTGAAACTTTCGGCGTAACATAAGTTTTATATAATCTTAAAAATATATTTTTTTAAATTTAAAAACAGGAATATAGAAAAATAATTAAATTATAAATGGTAAAAATTATACAAACGTTCATTATAGGAATGTACAGATGCACATCTGAAAAGAAAAAGAAAACTAGCACTCCCTACCTCCCTTTAACCATCTGAAGTCATTTTCAGACAGCCTTTTGACTTTCTTACATTTTGGGCTTCCGTATAATCCATGTTAAAACGACTTCTGGAGTTATAATCTCTCGCTTTTGTGGGGCAAATTCAGCTATTTTTTTGTACAAACAAGGTGTTTTTTTTATTTCATTCAATATCGTAGGACTTTACTTTGAAATAGACCCAGAAAACTAATATTTATTTTTACAAGGATTTTTACATGGATTTATTTAACTTCAAATTTAGCTTAATTTATTAGCTCGCGGTGTCGTCGTGAAAATGTTTTTCATTATGCCCCCTCCCCCTGGTGTATCAATATTTTTTTTCCTTTTGGAAATTAACTTTAGTCTTTAATTTTTCAAGTACAATAAAAAAGTAATCAGCAATCTACAAAAAATTATGATAAACCGGCTTTCAAAACTATGATCCCCCATTTATTTCCGCTATTTTTACCTGTACTACTATCTATATATGTCGACCCATATATTTGCATTTTTACCCCAAACAAGGCACAATGCCACTAATTTAGTGGTCTACTATCTGGGGTATAATTTGCAGAGATACTATGTAGGGAGTTGAGCAGGAACATGGTTGGCCCTCGGGACAAGATCAAAGTGTAGCATCTGTTCCGGCAGATGCCGCAAGCTATAACTAGCAAAGACCAGATGTGGGGGCAACCCCACATGCCTGACCTTTAACCAGCTCCCATTTCCCACCTCTCGGGAGCTGGTCCCCTTTTTCCCTTCCCCCTCCCTTCACTCCTCACATTAAAAATCGGCCTTGTGACTAATTTGCTCGGTGGGGGAGCAAATAAATACCATCTGTTCTTCAGATGCTGCACTTCTATTTCTTGTTCTCTTTCGGTGGAGGAGAAATCCTTCACGACTGAGACAATTTTTATTTTTGTACCTTTTCTCCACGTTAAAAAACGACCCTGGTGTCTAACTCTGTCCCGTGGGGAGGCATAGTAAATAGGTACATTACATTTGTACTTCTGCATGTCAGTACAGTCAGGGAAGTAGGAATCCGGAAAGGAATTCTAAAGTTTAGCAATTCTAGGGAATAACATATTAGAGTAGAATGCTTTCTGGCATCTGGGGATCTCTACTGTGTAGAGATGGGATATTGCTGATTGTCGGGCTTGTTTATTTAGAGGAGGTACAAGGGCTGTAGTTCGTCTTGTACTTGTAAAACAGGTAGACATCATCGATGGGACAGAGGTTGAAGCCTAGCTAACAATGCTTGAACTATTAGGTTGGCGACTCTCTTTTGAACCCCATCTAAGCGTGAGAGACTAATATTAACTGTATATATGTGTGCATATATATATATATATATATATATATATATATATATATATATATATATATATATATATATGTGTGTGTGTGTGTGTGTGTGTGTGTGTGTGTGTGTAAAATAATATTAAATGAAAAAACGAAGAATAAAATATAATAATAAATAAATAAATAAATTATATCATAAGTAAAGTAAGGAACAGTAAAGTTGAAAATAAAGAAAACCTCTATTAAAGCCATGGCATTTCGAAGTTAAATGCCTCTCATCAGAAGAGAAGAATCATATAAAATTCAAATATAGAAAAATTGGCTCAATAAGATTTAGATATGAAATGAGAATTAAGTAATAAAATTATAGGATAAAAAGTAATTAAGGGTAAGTATAACATATAAAGGTAAATTAGAAGGTAGTATATATGTAGACAATATTTACAAAATAATGTGGGCTACTATGAAATAATGGGGATAATTAAAAGAAAGAAGATAAGGAAGATAGATGAGAAAGTGAAGGAAGAACGAAAAGATAAAGAAACAATAAATAAGGGATGCGGAAGTACACAAATAGATAAAAATAAGAATAAAACGATCTGAAAGTTAAAAAAATGGGATTAGAGAAATTTTCAAAGCAAGTGTTCAAAATAAGTTCAAAAATAAAAGAAAATAATCTATATATATATAAAAGTAAAATTGTTTGTGTGTCTGTCTGTGTGTGTACATTTCGCTGCCAAATAACTCCGTCAATTTTCAGTCTACAGACTCGAGATTTGTTATTAGGGATGTTGAGATTTGGGAAAATGTTTTAAATTATTTTCGGCCAGAAATTTAGCTCTCAAGGGGGTCAAACTTAAACGATTTAACATTTGAAAACTCTACCAAACCCCTTTGCCAATTTTGTGTCTAAACATTTGAAATTTTAGATGTAGGTTTCTTGGAGATGGAACAAACTTTTAACTTGATTTAAGCCCAAAGCGATAAATGCTAAAGGGGTCAAAATTTGGGTAGTTTGGTAGGGAAATGTGCACACACACAGACAATTTCACTTTTATAGATATATAGATTATACTACACACACACACACACACACACACACACATATATATATATGTGTATGTATGTATGTATGTATGTATGCGTCAAAGGGCGAATGAACTCTTTTTCTGGGTCAACGGCCAACTAACACCGTGTATATTTGTGTGTGTGTATATGTGTATTGGGGTGGAGAGGGCTCCCGTAAGCCGTGGTGAAGGCAACCTTTCTAGGAGAAGCAAATTCCTGCTTTGTCGAGTCTGTCTAGTTCTATGCCAATTTTTTGTATAGAGACAAACAGTATGTTGCATGTCTTTTTGAAGACTGGGCCAGACTTTGTCCTGTAATTTGAACTTCGCCTCCATTTTTGTACAGCGGCCTAGTTTGTCCGAAAAAAACATTGGGGAACGACTCCTTCAGATCTTTCTTTATTTTTTCAACTTTGGCTGTAAGGTTGTCCACCTTTTAACAAAAATCGCTAATGGGTGAGTCTCAGAGTTCAAATTTTTGGATCCAGTCTGTTCCCAAAAGGTTATTAGTATTTTTTAATACAAACACCTTGAGATTCAGTGTTTTCCTTTCAACTTTACGTTAGTGGTAACCTCATCTTCAAATCTTATTCTTTCTCCAGTTATTGACCAAGCCACGTTCTTGGTTCTCATCATCTTCAGTTTTCCGATTTTGCATCAAGTATGGTGTTTTATGATGGACAAATCCGAACCACTGTCAAGTTGAAATCCAGCATTCTTGTCTCCAATTTCTACCGTCACGTGCTTCGGTACATTTGAGTCCCCCACTTGAGTCTTTTGGGTCCTTTTGCTCTGCAATGTAAGGCTTTGTGTCCGTCGCGTCTGCATCGATCACATTTCCGGGACCGATATGGACAATCCTTCTGCCAATCGAGTTCTCCACATCCTTTGCATGTGTTACGGGGTAACTCAGGTTTGTTTAGGGGGTTTTCTTGAGGGCCATGTTTGGCTTTCGCTTGAATGTTTGGAGAGTAAGAATTTTTGTTACTTCGTACCTTTCGAATGAACTACACCTGCGTCCTCGCTAATTTTGGAGTCTTCATTCTTCAAGATGATTCTTTGGCATTCCTCAGCCAATTGTTGAAGGGTTATGTTTGGTTCCTTTTCCAATCTGTTTAGTGCCAGCGTCCTTAGTCGACACTAAGCCTTGAATAAAAATCAGAACCTTAAAGTTGTCGGCCATTAATGAGGATAGTCCGAAGTCATCACACTGTCTATTTACGACTGAAGCAAATGTGGTGTAATCTTGGTCTTCTTTGCAGGTCAGGTTGATGCATCTCCATCTTTTATGGAATAAGCTGGTTTTTGGACAGTAGAATTCCATCAAAGATTTCATTGTCCAGTGTAAGGATAAATAGCTCGTCTGTTTAGGGATGATGTAGTCCACAAACTTATGTTCCACAACTCCCAATTATTGTAATAAAAAAACGAACCTTCATCTACTCACTCCATAACTTGCAGTCAGTCGTGAATTTCACCAAACTAAAAAAAAGCTTCAAAAATCCACTCTTCTTCAGGACGATGGTGAAATGTTTCCAATGCTGACTAAATCGCGGTTTCTGAAAAAACATTCTGGTTTGACTCGTTGCTGCCTTTATTCGCTTCAGTTAATAATTCCAATTTTTCCTTTGCATTTGTTTGCATTTTCTAGTATTTTCTTGCTGAATTGCCTTCTCTCATCTTCTCTTTCTCTTTTTTTCGCTTCCCTTTCTTTTTTTCTTTTTTCTTTTTCTCATTCTCTTCTTTCTTCTTCTCTTTCTCTTTTTTTCGCTTCCCTTTCTTTTTTTCTTTTTTCTTCTTCTCATTCTCTTCTTTCTTCTTCTCTTTGTTTCTGTAATTTCAAAGTCTGAATGTGCTGTAACCGTATCATTTCAACTAGTTGTCTTGAAAGTTATTCCATTTTGAAAAAATGAGTAAACCCACCAGACAAATCTGTGTCTACGAAAAAAAAAAAGCCATTTTACGGAGAAGATATTCACGAATAAAAAAAAAATCACGTAATGTGGTTTGAACAGAAAAATTGTTCAATTTTCTACAGAGAAGTAAAGACACTTGAAAATTTATTTTAACTCTCTTGAGAAGAAAAAAAAGCGAAGCATTTTGTCGTCCACAAGAATTCAGTATAATAAAACGAATTGAAATCTTCCCGCAGCAAAATATCCAGTCGAGTATTCTCGTTGTTGTCCTGAATTCTCATAATGGAATGAATGCGGTTTCAATCCTTCGTAGAGCTGATATACATTTTTTTTTCTTTTCTCGTTATTTTACCGAGAAACCGAAATCATGCAGCTTATCAACAGATCAATTTTTGGTCATAGTAAGAAAGTTTATTTTTGAAAGTTATACTGTAAAACGAATATGGCTTCTTGCAAAGAGGAAAACTTACGATTTTTACACACGCGAAAAATGGGTTAGCCCACAAGAAAAAAAAGCTAGTTTCTTTTTTCTCTGTATGATAAAAACAAAAACTGTTCACTTTTTTTTACATAGACATCACCACTTATCAAGGCTAAGATGCCACTCGAGGATAAGAGTTAAAGAGTGTACAGTAGAAATTGGTCAATATAGTAACCGTTAGTAATGGAGATTCGGTAAATTTGTTAACTTATATGGAACGGCTCATCAAAAACTTGTTTACGTTAGACTTGAAGACAACCATATTGTAGTCAGCTGGAAAGCAGAAAAACGGAAGACAATTCCATAGGCGTGCAATCAGAAAGAAGTTTTGCTCATGGAATCTACGCTTAGGTTTAGGCACAGATAAAGAGTGGGGGAAACTAGTGATAGTTTTGTCTGCTAGACGGATGTCTCTTGTGAAAGTTTGGCGAGGGGGGACCATAGAATGGAGCTCAGCCGAGCACCTGCCATGAAAATAACGATAAAGCAGAGACAACATCTGTGAGAAAGAGGTTGCAGGGAAGAGAAAAGGACATCCCCCACAAACAATCCAAACAATTTTACACACAGTCCCCCCCCCCCCAAATCTAGGGTAAATAAAAAATGTCATTAAATGTTAGAGATGAATCAGGTCTATTCTTTTTAGCAATATAAAGCGTTGTATTTTTCTACTCACGACGTTTTGTAAAATAACCTTTTCCTGAGGTGAGATCGTCTTATTTGTCGTTTAAAACACTTTGTGAAACCACTATTTACTTTTCCAAAGAAGGTGGAAAATACGAGTTTGTTGACCAGAAGTTGGTTGCTTATCTAAAGGAGATCCTTGTGGGTTCTTTTTTCGAATCTATACGTCGCCAAAGTTGTGGTCACAATATTAAGGTTAAAGTGTCCTGGTGTTCATTTACAACCTTATATATTTTATTATGTGTTTGAAAGAATCATTGAAAAAGTTATTTTTTGAATTTGACGTATTTTATGTCAATATTTGATTGACTTGCTTAGAGCGATTATAACTTGTGCTACGGAGAAAAAGAGAGAGAGAGAGAGAGAGAGAGAGAGAGAGAGAGAGAGGGACAGACAACTATTTACTCGTTGCGACGACAATCAACACACAAATATCGCATCAATGAAATATATACAGTCTCTACATGCACTATTACTACTAATGCTACTATTAATGCTGCTACTACTACTACTACTACTACTACTACTACTACTACTACTACTACTACTAACATACGATAGAGACGCGATATTACAGATGAAGAGAGAATGGACGACTTCCCAATTTTGCTATGTGGCTAAAATTCGTTTGCTACATTACATAGTGTAATGTTATGACCCTTTTGGCGGTGATCATAGCGTAGTATCTGTTAACTGTGGCAAGCGGGGTCAAGGGTCAAAACATTATTATTATTGTTATTGTATTCTTATTAATTGATTTGAGCGACGGATGGTCGCTGGATCAGTTATTATGATTAGAAGAATAAACAATTAAATTGGGGGAAAAATGATTGACGTATGAATCGCAAAAGGAATGTGAAAATAGAAAATAGATGTAAACATTATTTTGGGGTTTTGAATAAACAAATAACTAGTTGTGGACATTAGGTTGGTCTGAGACACGTAATTAGGTGACGTAAGAGAACACGTGATGTAGTTAGTTTTGGAGAGATTCAGAGTGTTGAGGATTGACCACCAGAGGAGACAGACGTCTAGACAGGGGTGGACAGACAGCTAGGAGCGGGCTGTAAGAATAGAAAATGTAGACGAACTGCAGATCCTGTGAAAACAATTTGAGACAACTGTAATAACTTTATATTATAAAAATATAAAGAGTTGTTTGGTTTCACAATAAGAACAGATGTCTCAATTGGATGGTGCTGATCGTTTCATGGTTCGTCACAGAGCAGCAGGAAGATAGAAGAGTCTTCAAGAAAAAAAGGTATGAAGCATATATTATTCTTCCTATATATGAACTGTAAAATATTCCCGTGCGATAAGTCTGATACAACATGACTCGGTTTGCACGTCAATATCATGTCCTCCTGGCTAAACAACATACATACGATTTATACTTTTATTATCTGTCTGTTAAAATAACAATATCTTACATCCACTAGATAACACATGCCACGTTTTAATATATCATCTCCTCAAATATAATCCAATATACAACAATAGTCCATATGAAAATCTTGAGTAGTTTGTAATAGATGGTTACATCCAATGCTACTAAGATGAAGCTACTCTCCATAAGTAGAAGAGTAAAAAAGTGGACCAGGGATTTATGTTCAGCAGCTTTATAAACATCGCTTCCTTTATTTTATGCTTTAGTCCTCACATTTCATAAGTGAGGTTTCTGACAAAGAGAGAAGAATTGCTGTTTTTTATGTGTCAAGATCTATTCATCTAACATTTATTGTTCGCAAGTTTTTTTAAAACTTGAAGCAGTGATATTTTTCTTTTATAATTCTGTACATCAAGCAACGGTATGTCTTGTCTGAACAAAATTTCTATAAAAATTCAAGAAACTACATGGAACCTTTCCAACCATCGATTACAATAGCCGCTAGACCCATTTCTTAAAGCCCAATTGTAAAACATATTCAGTCAACATACGCACATAGATGTTACTATTCCCGACATGAGAGCAAACTGAATACCAACTCATGCAAGACAATAGCTGAATCCTTAGTCTGCAATAGATGGTTACATTCAATGCTACTGAGACAAAGTTGCTCTTTATAGGTATGAATGTAAAAGTTGACCCTGTAACTCTCACTTCCCTTATTTCATGTTTTAATTCTCAAATTACACGAGTGATGTTTCTAACAAAAAGGAAAGAATTGCTGTTTTTATGAGTCGCGATCTATTCATCTTACATTTATCGTTGGCAAGTATTTGTTTTTACCCTGAAGCAATATTTTAGCTCATTACGTCAAGTAGCTTCATGACTGGAACGATTTCCATAAAAAATAAAATGTGAGAGTTTCGATATAGTAATCCGATGATGTTCTGTTTTTTTCCAAAACGTTTTCAGATGGTAATGAACAATTAAATTCAGGATATAATCTACATATGTATAATGCCAATGCCTGTATGTGTATTGAAGGAAAGGTTAGAGAATCTAGAAGACATTTTTCGGGGAAGATAATGGAAGTGGCTTCGAATCTGTAAATCCGCTTTCTATATGGACTATTAAGTTGATTCATCTTAAAACTTCTAATAATTTTTGAAATTAGAAATCCACAAAACTTTCTCTTCCATTTTCATGTGAGAATAATTGACATATTTTTGTTCGGTGCGTTATTCGTTTAGGATGGCGAGACAGGTCTACTGTTAATAAAAAAGTAATCCACCTTCTTCCCTCCGCTAGTCTGTGGGAGACTCTGGAGCAAGGCCGAGAACTGACTTCACTCCCCTCGATGAAGATAACGTGAGGTCATGGAAAACAGGGAATTAATGTAATACGTAAACAATCAGGAATAATTTTGTTCATGGTTTTGTATCTCGTTGTGCTGAGTAGAAGATTCCTTTATGTATAATGGTCAGAACAATCGCCCCGTATAGGCAATTCTCGGACAGAAAGAAACTGCAGCATATTGCCAGTACAACTGCAACGAAAGCTATGGCAATACATCAAACACTTCCGAGAAACAGCGTGAATGAGTTTCCGAGTGATGAGCAACAATGAATTCATGAATGTCTGGAGGGAGAGATATAAACGGAGAGTCAAAGCCGCCAATGCCTGTACCAGGCAGGACACGAGTTGAATTATTTATTTTTAAAAAGTGTATTCTAACAAGCTCAGCAACTGAAGATGAAAACAAAAAAGTTGAGTACTCTTATAATGTTGGATGAAATCTAGAATAAAGACAACAAAATATGTCTATTCCGTTTCGCAGGTAGCACCACACATACTTGAGCATTTTTTATTTTACTTATTCTCTGTTTTATGTCAATACCCAAGGCAACTTCCGCTGTTTTCTAAGCCACGTGACTCCCAATATTTTACAACTGAAATTCAACATAAATTTATAATGATTTAATTAAAATATCTAAACTGATCTTTTGTTTTTATGATCGATAGATGAAGCACAAACAAAACATTGAACATGTGATTATTTTTTGCCGTTTGCATTTAGGATAATTATTCACAAGATGAATCATTTATTACGTGCTGTCGTTAAGGCAAACGCAAAGAACTTCCAAAAGCTGTTGAAATACGAAAGTCTATTGAAAGACGACACAGAAAACTAAAAGAAGCTTTAAATTTAAGAGAGTGAACATATGATACCACTGCCTTGTTGCTTTGGAATATATTGCTCACCAAACAAATAATGTAAAGAACTGCATAAAAAGTGCAAAACTATGACCATATGCTTGAATGACATGCAAAAAGAAGAATGATATGATTTTGTGTTGCCAAGAACGCTACACTATGCGGCTTTCAAGCAACATTTTGTAAGATAAGTTATAGTAGGATAGGATCCCTTTGATCAGTAGTTGATGTAGAATACTCTTACGTTGAGTGTAGTACGGTATTAGTTACATGATGCAATCAAGAAAAAAAACTTGCAAACCTATACTCCTATATATATATATGTATATATATATATATATATATATATATATATATATATATATATATATATATATATAATTCAATAAGTTGAGTGTTATTTCTTCCGCCTGTCACACCAATAATTTCCTGGGTAAGATTGACACTGTTGTCCAAACTTCCAACTTCCAAACTTCTGTATACGTAACGCACCTTTCTCTCAACTCCAAACGAACTTCTGCTAATTCAACTTATTTATTCGAAATCCAACTTTAAAATGAACGTACCTCTAAAAAATCAACCCTCTTTTATCTCCAACCAGGAGCATCTCATTTGCATATCGGGTGGTCACATTGCAGGAATATAAAGAAATAAGGCATCCATTTTTGTTTCTTTCTTCTTCATTCATTTCATTCCACGACCGACCCGTTGAATTATGCACACGTGCTAGTTAGGTAAGTCGCACGTTTCCCTACAGTATGTATATATATGTGTGTGTGTATGTGTGTGTGTCTGTGTGTCTGTGTGTCTGTGTGTGTATGCGCGTGTGTGTATCGTTATTCATATAAAAAAAACCCTTTATTGTATATTTTAAAAAAGAAATGATAAATTTGTTATGTATAGGTGATGGAATTGCAAAAAATCTAGCTAGTTTGCATATTCTTTTAAACATTCATTTTAATAAATTCCCTATTACTTTTTTGTTCAGTACCTAATGGAGTCTTTTTAATTATTTCGATAATTAAGAAATGCTTCATTCTAATTGCTTAAAAAGAATGGTTGCTTCAAGTATTTTGTAGAACGATTTAAACCATTATAAATTCCGTAATACGCCAAATTTAATGGCCAATAAAAACTACTTTGATTGAATAAACCATTATCAGCGAACCATTCCATGATGAACAGGTTTTCATTTACAGAGTTACATTAATTTGTGATTAATTCCTATTTGCTATCAAAAGAATGCAATTCCAAACAAAGATAACATTTGTAATGTATATAAACAATGTCGATCATCAATTGGTTTGATTTAATAATCAATAAATGATTTTAAGCGCGGATTATGTACATATTAAAATATGAACATTTATGAACACCTAGTCTTGTATAAATATAGGTAGATAACATTATATAATTATCTAGGCTATATTCTACCATTTCCTTTTATGTACTTCTCACAAAAAGACAAAATAAATTTTTTCCCAACAATATTCCGATGAAGAATAATACTTATGCTCCGCCCATGAATTTTAATTTCTAATATAATTGCATTTCAATTAATTGTAATAGTATATAACGGGCATAGGCTATTATTAATATTATCTATTTGAGGGAAAGGCAAAACTATGTATATGTGTTTCAAGTAACGATCGAATGTTGTTCAGATGAGCATCAACAATGCAATATATGAGTGATACGTGAGAGGGGCTGCCAGTTACAATTATTTTGATGCTACAGGAGGCGACTGAAAAGAACAGCTGACCGTATGATAGAGATGACTGCGAGGGACGATCCGCTGACATCTGCGCCTTCATTGTGTGCCTTTTATTTTATCTATAATAATAGACTGCATCTGCATGTAACTGAAAATAAAACTATTTTGAATGAAATTACCATCATTATTTGAATCAACGGATGTAAATTGTTTCAGAGATGGAATCACAAAACAAGACAGAATATATCAAAGAGAATTCTCTCAGTATCTATCTATCTATTTATTCTCTCTCACTTTCTCTTTCTCTCTCTCTCTCTATATATATATATATATATATTTATATATATTTATAAATATAAATAAATATATATCTTGCATTATTTTTGGACTTCTTCTTCATAAATCATTGGTTGGACTGAAATGTATTCTACGACTCACACATCATTAAATTGGCGATGTTGCAAGGATCTCATACATCAAAACCGATCGGTGAGGCCATATCAACTTTTTGTTGTTAACATCAAATGCAAAAATCATCTGAAGAAGGATATTTTTATGGACACATAAATCGTAAAATTGCCTTCCCACTAACGAAACAGCTGTAATGAAAAAATCTAGGAGAAAAACAAAAGTTATAAAAAAGAAATAGTTAGTCTTTGAATTTCAACAAAGTTTTTCACTCTCTATCTCTTTCTCTCTCTCTCTCTCTCTCTCTCTCTCTCTCTATATATATATATATATATATATATACTAGATTATCTGAATATCATCCCTTCGCAAATACATGATATCACAAAAATCCTAGACACATCAAAAGCATAGGGACCTGATCTCATACCGATTTTACTATAAAAAATGCTCCGCTGAGGTTGAACAAGTTCCCTCCAAACTTTTCAACAAATGCCCTAACGAATTTGCTGAAAAACTGCTTCTGTCGTACCAGTTTACAAGAATTCTGGCGAAAGAACCGACCCATTAAATTATCAGTTCGTAATGAAATTCGTTGGAAAGCTGCAAATATTTATGCGGGAAGATCCTGAAAACGTAATATTGATCTTAGCGAAATATATAGGACAGCGCTAAACGAAGATCTACAAGACTTGCTACTAAGGTCCAAAAGAATGACCTTACGAAAGTCCCCCTAAGGCCAAACATCTAGTTGAGCTGGGAGGGGGATCCCCTGATTCTATTCAGATGAAAATGTGATCCAGGAATGCGTTATTAAAATAGTTCTAAAAATTAATGCTTAAATCATTTTGAAAAAAGATTAAGTCCCACTAAGTTATATAATGGGATAAGATTAATGGCCAACAATATTACTGTGATTGAAGTAACCATTGTCAGCGAACCATTCCTTGATGAAGAGGCTTTCATGTCAAGAAAAGCATTAATTTGTTATGAATTCCTAAGATAACATTTGTAATGTATGTAAACAAAGTCGCTATTCAATCATACAAAGTGGTTGGATTAAATGTGTTTCAACCAACTTCACACATTAACAATGGTGGGTGTTCCCAAACAGACAGCAGCAACACTGTTTTCTATTTGGAGTTCTGGTAACGTCAATCAAAATAATGTTTATCCTAAAACAATAATTTTAGTATGGACATGGACACTTGAATTAAAATAAATGATACATGATATAAGTTCATGTCAATCCAATTCATAGAAAGGAAATTAGAAGTTATACAAAGTTGAATACGCCGATCGTATGCAGCCTTTTACTGATAGTCGTATATGAATTTTATTAGTTTATTAGACTGTTCTTTACTTGTTGGATTCGAAATTACTTGTAGAATTGTAACAAATATGATTGGAGATATCGGTTGTCCAATGATTTGAATTTTTTTTACATTGGCATCACCACTTATCAAGACCAAGAGGCCACTCGAGGATAAAGGTTAAAGAGTGTACAGTAGACAATTGGAAAATATAGTAATCGTTAGTAATGGAAATTCGGTAAATTTGTCCACTTATATTGAACAGCTCATCAAAAACTTGTTTACATTAGACTTGAAGACAACCATATTGTAGTCAGCTGGAAAGCAGGAAACCAGAAGGCAATTCCATAGGCATGCAGTTCTAAAAAATGCTTTGTTCATGGAATCTACGCTTAGGTTTAGGCACAGATAAAGAGTGGGGGAAATTATTGAGAGTGTTTTCTGCTAGACGGATGTCTCTTGTGAAAGTTTGGCGAGGGGGGACCATAGATTGAGCTCAGTCGAGCACCTGCCATAACAATAACGATAAAACAGAGACAAACTCGCAACATCCCTTCTGTGAGAAAGAGGTTGCAGGAAAGAGAAAAGGAAATCCCCTACGAGGCTACAAAGTCTATTTTGAACTCTATCAAGGCAGGATAAGTCATTTCTAGCAGCTCCTGCCCAGATGTGGCAACAGTACTCCATCCTTGGACGTACCTGGCTCTTATATAGATAGAGAATTGCATCAGCAATGAGATATCTACTGGAACGATAGAAGGATCCCACTATTTTTCCAGCGGCCTTAGTAACGGATTTAATGTATGTGTTTCATTTAAGATCAGGAGTAAAGGTCAAGCCCAGAAGCTTGTCAAAACATGATGCCTCCCGAAGACGAGAACCATTCATTTCAATTGATACTATATGGGGATCAGAGCGTTGATGATGTAAAGATAAAAGCCTGGTTTTAGATGTATAAAAAGTAACAAACCACCTTTTTCCACATTGTACCACTTGCTCAAGATCAGAGGAGAGAGAATCGGAGAGAACTTGGTCGTTCACGGTCTTAGATGTGCTACGATAGATTGTAGTGTCATCAGCATAAATGTCTACAAATGATTTGGAAGATCATTAATGTAGACCAGGAAGGAGTTGGGCCCAGGATGGACCCCTGAGGGACTCCAGCATTAATACTGTAAGCTTTTGCCCATCAACCACTACTCTTATGAACCTATCAGAGAGAAATGGTTTAATAACTGAGAAGACATTTCCAGCTATACCGTAGCTGGAGATCTTGTGAAGTAAACCTTTATGTCATAATCTATCAAAGGCCTTTGATATGTCAAGAGCAATTGCCCTAGGAAAGAAGCCTTTGTCGAGAGATTCACTAATCCTATGAGATATAATCATAAGCACATCTGTTGTAGATCTAGCAGAACGGAAACCATATTGCGTGTCACTAAGAAGGTTATTTTTGCTGAGATGGTTGATTACTTCTCTCTTTAAAACAGATTCCAGCAACTTACTCATGACGCACAGGAGACTTATTGGCTAGTACTGAGAGGGAGATGAGCTATTACCTGAATTCTTAAACACAGGGCATACTGATGAGATTTTCCAGGGTGATGGGAAGTAATTCTCCTTAAGACAACGTTTAAACAGTTTTGTAAGTATGGGCGCTAGTTCTGGTTGAAGTTCTTTGAATACTATAACTGGAATACTGTCAGGGCTAGTTGCTTTACTGGAATCAAGGTTTCTGATTAGCTTGGCAACATCATGCACAAATATTTGTATATCTCATAGCGTGTTATCTAATACAGAAGGAAATATTGGGAGTTGGCAGCATTGGTCGCAAAGGGTAGAATTTATTGCAAAGATCTTGGCAAAGAGTTTGGCTTTGTCTGATGCTGACGATATTACCTCAGGTCCATTCATGATAGTTGGGATAGAGCACACACTTCTGTTCAGGATTCTGTTTGCTATTTGCCAAAACTGGTGGGAACAAAGCCGCTGCTCAGCTACTTTAGACTTAACGAACTGAGCATACAGATCTCTTGCGTTCTTTATTACTTTTTTTTACAGTAGTTGCTGGCAGTCCTGAAAGCGGTTTTAGTCTCAGTACATCTATTATGTTAGAGGCAATGGAAAGGGTGATTTCTGTGCGCAATGGAAGCAGCACATTCTGGAGAGAACCACGACTGGCTATTAGGTTTTTTTCTGGAATTTTTCCTAAGGTATGAAACAGTCTATACCTACAATTAACCATTCCGTCAGGTCTTACACTATAGAAAACACATCCTTTTTAAACATGGAACGCAGAGATCGATCTGATATAAATGTACGGAAACTATCTCAGTCAGCCATAGACTATCGATATACTGTACGATGGAGAGGTACATCAGAGGACTTATTACATTTCATTTTTAACGTAACTAATACAACAGAGTGGTCGGACGATCGAAGTGGAAACAGAACGGAACATGAACACAGTTCAGGGCAAATTTTGAGAAAAAGGTCTAGGAGTATCGGGCACACTGGTGGGTTCGTGAACAATCTGAGTGAGGTCATTAGCAATGGAGAAATCATGACAGAACATCCACTCATAATCGATCTTGTTTGAGTGAGTTAACCATTCCACATTGTGAACATTGAAGTCTCCACATACGTGAATGTTAGCTGAAGGATAAGCAGATAGGACGTGGTCAATTTTCTCAGATATGCTTTTAAAGATAGTAACACCGCTGTTGTGAGGGTCATAGAGAGCAAATATAAACGCAATAGTTTCAGCAAGGGCAACCCAGAGGCACATATAGGGTAAGTCAGGATCTTCTCTGGAGATGTCCCTACCACATGGAAAGCCATTTTTAATATAGGCACATATTACATGCCCATGGCGATCTTGGGGGTCAAATTTGGAAGTTAAATTAGGGTATCCTAATCCCAGTTTCTCTTAGAAATAATATGTCTGATTTAGTCTTCTGTAATTGGGGTTCAACCTCGGGACGGTTAGAACGTAGACCCCTTATGTTCGAGAAGGAGACATGGTAGTGGGGTTCTACGTTAGAAGTTGGAGTAACGCATTAATTCTCCACTTCCTCCTCCTCCTCCTACAATAAAAAACAGCAACACAAAAAAAAAAAAATATATAACATTTATGAGTTCAAAAATACTCTTGAGAAATGAACCATTTTGGTATAAATAATCTTGACATACAGAATTAAAAGCTACTACTACTATAACTACTACTACTACTACTACTACTACTACTACTACTACTAAACTAGTTTAATATATCTATCTCACGCTTCATGGTGTTAAAGTTGTTCCGAGAACACAGCTGATTTGTCAAAATCCGGTTTGCATCATAATAACGCAGATCACACTCTTTCTATATTTATGTGCTTTCTTTACATTCAAGTTCTCCAGCTCGATGGCCACCAATAGTACACAGAAACAAGTATTTCTTGTATTTTATCACTATTAAGTATGCCAACTTAATATGAGAAACGGCTAATCTTTTTCTTTAGTAGTAGTAGTAGTAGTAGTAGTAGTAGCTTTTAATTCTGTATGTCAAGATTATTTATACCAAAATGGTTCATTTCTCAACAGTGACCTTTTGCAAAAAATATTTCGTATCCGATTTTTTTGCGGAGATTTTTGAAAGGACTGATATATGCGTCTCCTATTTCAAGAGACGTGAATACGCTGAAGTCCGGATAACATTTAAAACTCAATGCTGAAAGGCGTTTGGCAAGAATTGGATTATCGGCTTGATGTCTGTCGTGTGAAAATAGCATATTGGACGTTTTTGAACATTGTATGAAAAACTTTAGATTAAAAACTGTCTGGCTATACCAGATGCGTTTTTATATCTTTAATAGTTCTCGAGATATTCAATACCAAAATGTACCTAAGACGTTTAGAACATCCTGTATATTAAAAGCACCAATGATTTTAATTTGAAAATCCTGCATGATTTTACTGATTTTAATAACTTTACTCATAAGTCAAACTATAAAATTAACTTTAACCTCAACTCGAGCACCAATATTTCAAAATATGACATTTTTTACGACTTTTTATTTTACTTATCTTTGGTATAAATTTATTTCAACAATTAAGAATCAGACGTCACTATAAAATTGCTACCAGAATCATACAACACTTTGTATTTCAAAACAACATTTTCCTCAAGGTTATCTCAATAGTAGAGAACGGGTGCATATTGTTCGTACACGCGTACACATGTATATTTATTTACCGCCTGCACAGATGTAGATGAGCATGTCAGTATGCAACAGACTTCCCAAATAATGCGCCCAGACTCTTCCGCACGCCATTAGTTCGGTGATTGAATTCGTTTTCCTAACATTCTACTTGTGTTTTCTCAACATTGTATTCAAAATATCAACCGTTGTGACACGCACCTTGCATGCAACAAAATTGAAATAGACAAACAAATAATGGCGAATAAATTCAACTGACAACAAAACAGATTATAATGTCAGTCTAAACGGTTGGACATGTGTCAGACAGAAGATAAAACATTAATTCGAAAGGGAAAGTAATGCGGAGGAGTTACTATTCTAATTTAAATTTGGAATGCTGGATATGAGGAATCAAAATCGTTTATCTTTGACAACGCGTAACATTCATACACACACACACACACACACATATATATATATGTACACACATATGTATATATATATATATATATATATATATGTATATATATATATACTAGCTGACTGCTGGGCATTTTCCGGCTGCAAAATGAGGTTAAAATGATATTTTAATTCATAGATATTGCGTATTTATTATTATAAAGCCGAAACTATATTGCACCTAATGCATATTAGCGCCCCCTAGCGTTATCCAGTCGTAAAATACGCTTAAATATTATGTTTTAATTCATGCATATTTCGTATCTATTATTATAGAGCCAATTTATTTGTTGAATAATATATTGTACCCAACATATAGTAATGAGTTTCAAAGTTTAAAAAAATGACTTGAGTGTCATCAGTAGGAATCAAAACAAAAACAGTTAGTTATGGATTTCGTTTTTCGGACTCACTTCCTCATCTTCGGTGTTTTTTTTTTCACTACGTTTCGGACGTATCATCCTTCGGTCTTCTTCAGGTGTATCTCGAACTCGGGAACTGTTTTTTTTTAAATTTCGAACCCAACTCTTTATTGTTATGGGGGTACCATGTTCTCGTTCCATTCACAAAGTCTCTAACACCGTAACATCGTTCCTCGGTAAAGTAACACAAGAAGACGATAGGGTGAGAATCCATTCCTACCTGGATAAATGGTACAGAAGGTTAAAACACGCCAAATCCAGAAGCTCACGAAGCTGAAGGATATGAGGAATTACATCAAAAACCGACATCCGCCTGTGAAAGCGGTCGTCAACCTCAGCAGTCGCCAGCTAAGTCACTCAGAGGAAACAGTACTGAATAAAGGTCTCAACTTCGCAACAACCACCAAATGCATTCCATACCTAGACATAATAACTCATATTGAGGAGGTAGCCTTGAGAATCCCCACGAGCCAAGGCAATGAAATAAGATGGAAAGTAAGACAAGTACTGGAGAAAGCCAAGCCATCCAAATCAAACATCACACGGAAAGATACGCTGGCTATACGATTTGCTTTGTTTGAGGTGAAAATGTAATAAAAAATAAAAAAAAAAATAGCAATTTGTTTTTAAATAAATATTTTAATTTAACTGAACAAGAATAACAATTACAATAAGGGAAAAGAGAGTCGAAAGTATAAACCCATGGTTCACATCAATTCAGCAGCTTCGTAACTCCTGCTTCCCTTTTTTTGTCCTTTAAGTCCACGATCATTTCCATGCTGATCAGTTGGAATACAAATTTGTCGAGAAGACTGGGGTATTTTGGTCACTTTCGAGAATCTGCATTCACATCGGACATCTATAAACAACAAAGACAACATTTTACTTATTTAAAAATGAATATGATAATCTAAGGTTTAATAATACTGCCAGCAGATAAATGTAACGCTACTGTGGTAATAGGCATGTCGGAATACTCTGAAAAAATGGCAAACCTAATGTTACAGAGAGAGAGAGAGAGAGAGAGAGAGAGAGAGAGAGAGAGAGAGAGAGAGAGAGAGAGGTGAGTAAACGTGGAGGTAGACACGTTTACCAGAACCGAAGGTCAGCTGACCAGATTACGTATATGTGACGTGGTCAGGTTGGCTAGATTTGTGAAATTTGATTTGGGCTTTGAAGAAGACGGACGTTTTTCCGTTGTCCCCCCCTCTTAACTGGGGAGGGGGGAAGACGAACGCTGACGTGTGTAGAAGAAGAACCACACAGGCCGATTTCACTTCCACCTGCTGCAGGACAGATGGTAGCTACGGTAAAATAAAGGAGGACCCAACTCTGAAAACCGAGAGGAGGCTGTCACAGATCCTGAGAACAAAGAGAACATCGCACCAGCGAAGTATAGACAGCTGGTCCAGCATTACAGTAAGCTGCCACACATGTACGGTCTCCCCCAAAAGGTGGAGGGAAATTGAAAAGCAGTGACTAGAGGGGTGACGGAAAAGTCGGGTATAGCCTACCATGCATCGAATGGAAAAGGGTAACCATCGCCCCCTATGGGATGAAGTAAAAATAATAAACAGTGAGCCCCACTGGAAAGTGCGAAAACTCAAAGAAAAAGCACACATGCTAGGACATAACGACCTCCTGAGTAAATCGAGTATAGAACTGAACACAATTTGGGAACCTCTAATCATAAGAGAGAACCTAAAATAACAACTTAGGTTTAACACTCCCAAAAATTGATACATCATCGTTCTAGTGACACATGACCGAAGCGACTGGCAAGTCTCCAAGGTGTTGAGTTCAATCCTGAGCGAAAGCAGTGACAGTGACAACACAATGGCAGCGACAGCGATAGACACAGCAGCAACAGCATTAAGCGGTAGCAGCAGGGCCGGCCTGAATGGAACGAGAACATGGTACCCCCAAAACAATAAAGGGTTGGGTTCAAAATTCCCACCCCCGCAAAAAAAAAAACAGTTCCCGAGTTCAATATACACCTGAAGAAGGCAAAACATAGTGAAAAAAACACCGAAGATGAGGAAGTGAGTGCGAAAAACGAAGTCCATAATGAAATAACCTCATCCCAGAACTATAGACAATTAAAAACATTTAGCATTCAAGCCTTAGTCTTACCACTGAGGATATAAACTCAATAATTAAGCGATCTGAACGTAAAATGCATATTTGCGCATGCGAAGAAGTAGAGTGTTTTTCGACTTACTCCTACTAAGGTCACCTTTTCAATTTTGACCTCTTACCACTTTTACTTACTAAAAACCAAATCGATTTGTTCCAGAGGTCCAAATTCCCTGTACATAAAGTTGCAAATCTGTAAATCAGAAACTATGAGCAGTTTGGTAGAAACCGTTCCGCACACACATATAATGTCACTTTATATATATATATATATATATATATATATATATATATATATATATATATATATATATATATTACAAGTGACATTGTATATATTGAAATATTGTTAATTTCAATGTATACCGATTTCATTTAACGGGTGGAGACTGTTATGATAAAAACTGAATCACTGTTAATTTCGAGTAAAGCTAGATGTGTCTATTTTATTGATTTCACTGGTCAACAAATTTTTATTTTTTTTCTTTGGCAGACCATCTAGGAGTGTTTTCTGGGGTTTTGAAGGTCGCTGATTACGAATATAATATTGGTTTTGCCAGATTGGCTCTAGTTTAGAAGATACTGATAGCCCCAAATAAGCCTAAACTGCTAATTCTCCCTGAAATACTTCAATATAGAAGCAGTAAATAATAATTTTCTGGTATTATTGAATCATTATCATGATTATGTATATATTGACGTATTTCAGGGAGAATTTTTATATAATTATTTATATAGGGAGAATTTTTATATAATTATATACTGTAATTACTTAATAACATGTTCCATAAATATAGTTGCAGTATAAATTAAACAGTAATTAAGAATTTTCTTTTTAATTCCACAGTTGAAAATGAGTTCCAGAGAGAAAATGAGTTCTTCTAGAAGATGTTGCAGATATGAACCGGATGTCTTTTGTTACATCTGTGGACAGTATATGATGGCACAACAAAAGAGGAATATTACAGACTTTGTCAAGAAGGCGTACAAAGCATACTTCGATATGATACTTGGTGACCAAGACAAGTCTTGGGCCCCACATATGGTGTGCAAAACCTGTGTAGAAAGTCTCCGCGGTTGGACCAACGGTAAGCTGAAGTTGAAGTTTGCTGTACCAATGGTGTGGAGAGAGCCGAACAATCATTTTGATGACTGCTGCTTCTGTATCAATGACATGACGGGGTTTAACAAGCACAAGAAAGCAAATTGGCAGTATCCGAGCCTGGATTCTGCTATCCGTCCTGTTGCGCACTCTGAGGATCTACCTGTGCCTGTTTTCACCAGTTTGCCTGAAATCGATGAAACCAAAGAGATTCCAGCTGATCTTTCAATATCAAGTGATGATAGCTGTAGTGACTATGAAGAACCCTCAAATGGCCCTCAGCTTTTCAATCAATCTGAACTTAATGACCTAGTGCGAGACCTTTGTTTGTCGAAGGAGCAGTCTGAAGTTCTTGCGTCACGACTCCAAGAGAAAAACATTTTTGATTCTGGCACAAAAGTAAATTACTATAGGACAAGGGAAGGCAGCTTGCTTCATTTCTTTTCTAAAGAAGACGACCTGGTCTTTTGTAATGGCGTTTCTGCACTTCTTAACTGCATGGGGATCTCATCATATGACCCAGCAGATTGGCGTCTCTTCATAGATAGCTCGAAATCAAGTCTAAAAATTGTACTTTTGCACAATGGCAATAAGTTTGCTCCTGTACCAATTGGCCATTCTACCAAGATGAAAGAAGAGTATGATGCTATCAAATTTGTTCTTGAAAAGCTGAATTACAACACTCATAAATGGCTGATTTGTGTGGACTTGAAAATGGTGAATTTTCTGCTTGGTCAGCAAAGTGGGTACACAAAGTATCCCTGCTTTCTTTGTTTGTGGAATAGCAGAGCAAGAATCCAGTACTGGAGAAGGGAGAACTGGCCAGAACGAGAAAGTCTCGAAGTCGGCACAGCCAACGTCATCAATGAGACTTTGGTACCCAGGGATAGAATCATCTTCCCTCCATTGCACATAAAACTAGGGCTCATGAAGCAGTTTGTTAAGGCGTTGAACAAGGATGGGGATTGCTTCAAGTATATATGCAGGCAATTTCCAGGTCTTTCCATCGAAAAAGCTAAAGGTGGCATCTTCGATGGACCTCAGATTCGAACGCTCATGAGGGATTCTGACTTCACTAATCATATGAACACGGTTGAGTTAAATGCTTGGGGGTCCTTCACAGATGTAGTGACAAACTTTTGGGGAAATCACAAAGCTGACAATTACAAGCAATTGGTCCGTAAGATGCTTACTGCATACGGAAAACTAGGGGAAAATATGAGCATTAAAGTTCATTTCTTGTTTAGCCACCTCGACAGATTTCCTGGTAATCTTGGTGATTACAGTGAGGAGCAGGGAGAGAGATTCCATCAAGACATCAAAACAATGGAAGAGAGGTATCAAGGCAAATGGGATGAGCACATGATGGCAGACTACTGCTGGAACCTTTTGAGAGACTGCCCAAAAGTTGCTCACAAGCGAAAATCGTATAAACGTCAATTTTAGTTTTATGAATAAAATATTGTTTTGTGTGTTCATTGTAACTAAGAATCTAGTGTATAATGCTTTGCATTAATTTATGCTATATAACTGATTATGTAAATGTTTTTTTCACTTGGAGAATTAAAATTCAGCAAATTTTTAGCAAATTTTTTGTATATCCTCGAAATCTATGAAAAGTGTTCAGTTTAGGATAAATGAAATGATGTTATATCTAACTTAACTTGTTAGATTGAGATTTTACACTGTCTTTGTGGTTTAAGATTATCATAAAAATCAATATCTGACATTTATGCATTATTTAGCCGTTTTTTGTACGTTTAGCTATGGTCGCGAATGGGTGATTTCAGACAAACGACCCCCCCCTGTGATATCTCAAAAACTAGAGCCAATTTGAAAAAACTAATGTCAGATTCGGATTGTTTGGTTTCAAATGTCTGTCTAGTAGATTGAGTTGGACAAGAAATAGTCGTAAATCGCGCCAAGGCGATTCAAGTCTCGTAGCTATCACGTTACCGGGAAATCTAATATATAACGGCTATATGTATTTTTTTCTGTCGGTCAGTCAGTCTGTCCGTATCTCTCCATATTTTCAAACTCTATCTCCTCCGAAACTAAAAGTGGCAGAGCGGCGTAGGGGCCTCAAATGATTGGATTACAGACCATTTTTATGGGTTGCAGTTAAAATAGTTTTTGAAGGGGAAACAATGGTTAAACAGTTTGTAATTAGTTTATTTTTTATTTTTAATTATAAATCTGTATGCGTGTCACGTTGGTACAGTGGTAACGTCACCTGTTTTGAAGGCTACAGTTTCGGCGTAGATTCTAGCTGATGGCACCCAAATACTCTTTTTACTTTTGAAATCACAACTCTATAATAATATATACGAAATCTGGACAAATTAAAATATCACATTTAAGCGTATTTTATGACCGGGCAAAGCTGGACAAAGCCGAACGAAGCCGGAGAAAGCCGGGCACCCTCATCTCCCGCTAGTACATAATACATGTGTTGCGGACTGAAACCTAGAAAGGAAAGCTGATAAGTATGATAATAAATCTTTAACAAACAAACAAACAAAAATGGGATAGAAAATAATAAGTAACAGTGAGAAGGAAAGAAAATGATATCGCAGCAATACAAGAACTAAACGGAAAGGGGAAATAAAGGGTTAATTTGGCACTGATCAAAAAAGTTATCGGTTGCAAAACAGTATATATATATATATATATATATATATATATATATATATATATATATATATATATATATAACTTATAATATAAAACTGAACGTCTGTGTGTATGTGTGTGTGTGTGTGTGTGTGTGTCTGGTCACGAATAGGCTCCTATATGGTTGACTATTATAGAAAACGGATCACATATAATGATAGAAGATGTATCGAGACACAGGAATGGGTATGTTTCAGCTGGCATAATGATGGTTCATTAAAATTGTGGGGTCTGCATACGCGCCTGGTCCACAAAGTATGGAAATAAAAGATTTAAAAATTAAAATAAAAACGTTTACAAGTGTTTTTGATATAGATGTACATAAGAATACATTGATAAGTATGTTTTAACTTAAATAGGGGTGGTATAATAAAATTGTGGGGTCTGCGTGCGCGCCTGACCTCCGTAGAATGGAAATAGGCACAAACTTTAATAAAGACTTTTCATATCTATCTGCATAAGTATACTTTAATAATTATGTTTCAGTTTGAAGAAATATAGTATAATAAAATTATGGTTGTGTTCGTTCGCGCCTGACCTCCATAGAATGGAAATATGTGACAAAGTTTAACAAGATTTTTTAATATAGATCCACAGAATAGTGTGATAAGTGTTTCAGTGTGAACAGGTATGGTAATATAAATTATGGGGTTTATCGATTTTATTTTTACTTTCATCATATTTTGCTTTGGTTTTGATACCCCCAAATTCGAAACTATCTCTTTACAACCCTTCTTTTTCATAACCTATCATACTTTCATAAATCAGAGTCCATTTTCTGTAGGCTGTTTTTGAATCCAGTCAACGACGGGTACTTTTGCTAGTATATACATATGCATATATATATATATATATATATATATGTGTGTGTGTGTGTGTGTGTGTGTGTGTGTGTGTGTGTGTGTTTAAGTAATTATTGAATCTCTGATAAGATGTCAAATCGTTGATTAATCTGCGTAGTTTTTTTTCGTTTATATAATTTCGCTTACAAAAGCTATGCATAAGTATTGAGGGCTTTTGAAAAATGTTTTTGTTCAATACATTTATACACACATACATACATATGTGTGTGTGTGCGCGCGCGGGTGTGTGTGTCTGTGTGTGTGTGTGTGTATTTTACTTCTCTTGAGGCTGCATCACTTTTAATGATATCCTTTGAAAATATATGAGTAAAACTGCATTAAATAAATAAGTACATTTATTTCGTTTACAAACCAAACGATCACCTGTTGCCACATTCGTTTCGCAATTTCAACAAGATATAATTAAAACAATAAGGCAGCCATTATGAGTCAAAATAAGTAGCACACTAATCATGATGCTTTTGTTAAGCCTGTATTCACAACGTTTTCATATAAGAAAAAAATTTACACAGAACCTATTCCCACAATGAACGAGGGTAGTATTAACCAAAAACGACTTAGTCTCTAGCATTGGATACAATCAGTGTCACAAGTTTAAATTTAAAGAGCGTTGAATGATTTACAAAAAGACTGGGAGCGCCTTTCGTTTTGTGACGAAGCAAAACACAATCCGGTTTTTAATTAGATTGCCTTCTGGAACAAAGAAAGATGGCGGATGCCTCAATTTTACACGAATGACTATTTTAAAAAAACGATGATTCTATCCTTCTCTATTAGCTAAACAGGTCACCCACTCGGTAAACCACATAGATTACTCTTTCTGTTATTACTCCCCTCCCTTCTCCCCTCTTTCCCTGTATATATTTATATAGCTTTTTAACGGTACACAACTGATACAGGGCTTTAAAAATAATACACGAAAAAACTCTAGGGTCTCTTTCGCTAAAAATCATCAGTAATTAATCGTTTGTATATCACAGAAATTTTCACGAAAAAGCAAATATTCCGGGATATATACGAGTAAAAATATATAATCATATAAAATGTATGTATAAATAATATAGAGGGAGTATAAGAATATATATCTCCGAGCAAGTCCAATGATTTAATAAATTCCTTCTGCCGAAAGAGTAAAAAAATTGAAACTGACGCCAAACTCTTTAAATAATTTTGAGAGTCAGCCCAGAGTAAGATTCTAAAACAGTCAATTTTATATGCATTATCACAAGCTGGATTTTCGATTAGGTGTTGCCCAAATCTAATTTCTGCCGGTAAAGTGGTTAATGCGTGTCTGCAAATATATAAAGAAAGTTCAACTCAATTAACCAGCAGAGCACTGTAATCACCTTAAAATGATGTGCTTTTTATGTTTCTTTTAAAAATATTTTTTTTATTAATTTTCATTATATGTGGTAAAAAGCAAAATTATGTTTATACATAATAATTATTTTGCTAAAAACATTTGAAGAGATGAGCCATGCATTGCAAATCCATAGATTAAAGAAAGAACTTTAAATTTCTTGTATTCCTTGTTTCAAATAATACATTTTTGTTTTAAAATTATACATTTTTACTCCACAAAATTTGTATATAAATCCTACAATTACTACTTTGTTCTATCTTGTATATTGAGTTATTTGATTTGTCTGGGATTGTCGGACCAAGTAAAGAATAGCAGAAGACGAAAGCTGGCGCACATTTCAAATGACACCGGTTGTTCAACCTTGACATTGCCGTTGGTTGTTTGGTAAACACGTCAAATTGCAGACATGGTCGAATGTTTGCGAGCAAGATTTTTTAAAAATATATTTACAAAACTTTTTAAGATTTAAAAGAAAAATTATATATTTACAAAACATGATTTTAATATTGAATATTTACAAAACTTTTAAGGATTAAAAATAACCTTATAATGTAAATAACAAAATGAACGTATTTAAACAAATTATATTTAAATAAATGGGCGTCTTTCTGAGTGCGTTTTTTTAAAAATATATTTACAGAACTTTTTACTACTACTACTACTACTACTACTACTACTACTACTAATAATAATAATAATAACTAAATAAATAAAAAGAATAATCTATATTAATTACAAAACATTAGAAACTGAGTATTTTGGACGCTAAATATTACTTGTATTTAATTTGCCCTTGTAAGCAAATAGGAAGTTGTTTTTTAATAAAAATAAAAATTATAAAAAGATTTTTATCTTGTGATACTACACTTCATCTTGTTATGTTATCGGTTTTTAGAGGGGGTACATATTATTTACGTGACGGTATGTATATATATTATTAAATGTTCCTTGTAGTTGACAACACGCATATTTTAAATGTTCATTTATAGAGGAGACAGAGTGACAGTAAGTACATGTTGGAGACATTCATACAGAGAGTTGATATTCACAAGACATTGCAGACATTTGAGGAGAGGATGAAGTGGTATACATTGATACATACTGGAATGATTAAACACATTACCTTTTCTCGTTGGAATGATGAACACAGAAAGACGGCAGTTATAACAAACATGATGATAGCTTATTCTTCGACCGGTCGGAAATGATTCCGTACTTCAGGGATTCAAAGTTGTTATATGGTTCCTTCTAAGTCTCCCGCTTCCAAGACGGTACCCTGATTCTAACTGAGAATCGGTCTGATCCTCTCTGCTTCTCTGAGTCTCTGATCTGAATTTGATTCTCTTTTTTCTAACTAACTTCGAACCCTTTCCTATATTGAGAAACCATTTTTGCCATGACGTCACACGTATGTCTGGTCAATGTGACCACAACTCACGTGTTTTAAACATGTGCGATTTGCACGTTTTGAAACCATTTTTGACGACCAAGATATTTTCCCATTCTCTTTGTTGTTTTACAAAGGAATTTAACCTACGTGTTAATCCTCCAACCGATATTTTTATTATGCATTCTTTCTAACAATGTGAATAGATTTTCCAGCCAAATTTTATTTAACAAATATTTTAAAATAATTAACAATTTAACTGGACATTCCATTTAAAACCTATTGTTCTTTAATACTTATCTACAGGATTCGATTCTGGTTTTATCTGATATCATTTTCATTTAACTAATTCTCTTTTTTTTTACTTACATGAACAGGGGACAGCCCTTTTCATGTAACAATCTTTATAAAATTAAAAGTTATTAAAAAGATATGTGAATAAAAAATATATTGTTTATACTTGTTGCTCATATTGTGATTTTATTAGGCATAACAACTGCTTCGGTCTAGAAGGATTTCTCCTTCACTGACCACCTACATACACCGCACTTTAAATAAATATTGAATTATATTAAAAGCGTACAAAAAAGATAAAAAACAAAAAAAAAAACCACACACACACACACAGTACATAAAAATTAATCTTGGTCGCAAAAATCCGAACAAGTCATTATTTTATATTTGTTTCTGCCATTACAAAGTTTGGTTATAATAATTTTATTACTTTTTTTTTAATTTATGTATTTTTAAATTGATCTCGTCCGAAATCCTCAGTTATAACGTAGGTTTATTTATTTATTTGGTATTTTTTACGACCTGCCCCAGCGTAGTATAAACACCCCCAACCACTCCATGTTAAGAACGGCTTTCGGAATAAATCCCCCAACCTCCCATGTTAAGAACGGCTTTTGAGGTTGGGGATGTTTATTCTGAAAGCCGTCCTTAACATGGGAAGGTTGGGGTGTTTATAATACGCTCGGGCACGTCGTAAAAATTTACCATTTATTTACTTATATATTTATTATTATTATTATTATTATTATTATTATTATTATTATTATTATTATTATTATAAGTTTTATTAAAACGCACTCAGAAAGACACCCATTTATTTTGTCTAAATACGTTCGTTTTGTTACTTACATTAAACATTTTTGTGTAAATAGAAAACAGTTGATTTTTTATCCTTAAAAGTTTTGTAAATATTTAATATTAAAATCACGTTTTGTAAATATATATTTTTTCTTTTAAATTTTAATCTCTCTATCTTTCTATCTATCTATCTCCCTGGCCTAGTCTATCTATCTATTTATCTATTTATCTATTTATCTATCTATCTATCTATTATTATTATTAGTATTATTATTATTATTATTATTATTATTATTATTATTATTATTATTATTATTACCAGTTCATGTCGATATATCTGATTATTTGTTTAATTATTTGTATATATCTGTTCATATATAACTATTACTTCACGCAATGCACTTGTTGTACCGTTCCAACAGCTTCATATGCCTCCCCCTGTAACTTAGTAGTAACATTGCGTTGTTGACCATATACGCATTTTTTTAATAATGGCTAGAGTTAAAAATGTAATTTGTTTATTAGACTATTTTTATAAATTACCAACTAACGAGAGATTTCCATTCCATTACAAAGAATAATGCCTTACGATAAGTAGAAACCGTTTTTATACGAAAGCTTAAATTTCTTTTTCTTTTTAATCACACAACGATATGATCTTGATGAAGTGGACGACGACAACGAGCACTGGCAACTTGGGTGTGCCAAGTCTTGGCATATCTGTCTTTCTACGTGAAATGTGTGTACTGGCTTAGCAGTTTAGAGGTTTGGCAAGGGGGCTGCTGAGAATGGAGTGCCTTTCACTATTATAAACCCGTTAGTATTGCATCAGCGACGTGGCTGGATGATGTTCTACATACGCCGAACATTGTCATCGTCCGGTTTCACTCCCTACCACACATCTGGTTCCCAGCTGGAGCTAAACGATGATATTTTCAGCTTTCACAATTCCCCTATATGCCATTTGGCAAAGGTCAGTATCTCTAGGCATCTATCTATCTATCTATCTATCTATCTATCTATCTATCTATCTATCTATCTATATTTTTATATATATAAGGTACTATGTCGTTGTGTGTGTGTGTGAATATGTTTCCTCTGGATTTCGAAACGGATCGGCCGATTTTTTGAAATGTCACACAAATGTAATTTTTGTGTCTGGGAATGTTCTGAGATAAGTTTGTATGGTATGTCTCCGATAAGTATCACAAACCGATCATTAAAAATCTGATGAAATTAAATTAAAAATCTGATTGAATTAAATTAAAAATCTGATTAAATTAGATTAAAAATCTGATGAAATTAAATTAAAAATCTGATTAAATTAAATTAAAAATCTGATTAAATTAAATTAAAAATCTGATTAAATTAAATTAAAAATCTGATTAAATTAGATTAAAAATTTGATGAAATGAAATTAAAAATCTGATGAAATGAAATTAAAAATCTGATTAAATTAAATTAAAAATCTGATTAAATTAAATTAAAAATCTGATTAAATTAAATTAAAAATCTGATGAAATGAAATTAAAAATCTGATTAAATTAAATTAAAAATCTGATTAAATTAAATTAAAAATCTGATTAAATTAAATTAAAAATCTGATTAAATTAAACTAAAAATCTGATGAAATGAAATTAAAAATCTGATTAAATTAAATTAAAAATCTGATTAAATTAAATTAAAAATCTGATTAAATTAAATTAAAAATCTGATTAAATTAAATTAAAAATCTGATTAAATGAAATTAAAATTAAGTTCAATTTTGACCAAAGTTAATATCTTTATACAGTCTAGCATCTCAACTTTATTCGACAAGTTTTATCATTGTACTAGCAAAAAGGCTCGGCATATAAAATCAACAGTGTTTTTGCGTTCGAAATGAATGTTGCTGTTTAGAGCACAATTTAATCATGTTACCTATCTTTTACATTTGACATTTTAATTCTAGCCATCATATAAAAATAATTTTATATACTCAACAATGCAATGTAAACTATAATGAAACTAAGTTACACGGGGAGCCATAAAAAGCTCGTGCATCGCAGAAAACCTCGAATCGATTTGATTTGAAAATTTGCCGATCCCACTGATTTCGATGACGATAAAAGTATGGGATGCCTGGACCATTTGTTGTTCCTTACTCAGCCCCCCGGCAACGTCGGGTCTCCCTGTTCGTATATATATATATATATATATATATATATATATATATATATATATATATATACGATAAAATGCTGAAATGTGATGGGATACACATCGTATAATACTGTAAACATAACGCCCAAATAAATATTATCTATTATTTGTACTCCTTTGTCAAACAATACATTTTGTTGTAATTCTACATAATTCAAGTCAGAATTATAATATATATATATATATATATATATATATATATATATATATATACATATATATATATATATATATATATAATAAAATGACTGCAGAATTTCCCCTCTGGACTAAAATATCGTAGGTTTGAAACAACAAATGCCACATACAAAATTCAATACATTTAGCCTAAGATGTACTATGTTATATACTTTTCGAACACCATTTTAGACATATGCAGTGGTAATAGCAATATGCTACATTACATCCTACAAGCAACACCATCACAATCAGAACATCTGCAGAGGAAGGAGTCCCTATTTTTCTCTTTAAATATTTACTCCTCCAACTCCTACCAGTTGTCACCGAGGCAAATTCTATCTATTCCAACACTAATGTGATTACACCGACCGTAACTGGTTATTACGTGCATAGACATAACATAATCTTCCCATTTTCCGATTCATAAATAATTTAGTCTTCCTTGCCAGATGTACATGCTACTTCTAGGTATGAGTAATCTTCTAGCATGATAGAGGGGAAAAGAAGGTGGGTTCTCTCTATCGTGCTAGAAGATTACTCATACCTAAAAGTAGCATGTACATCTGCAAAGTCACCATTCTGCCATGTATGGAGTATTGCTACCATTTCTGGACAGGTGCATCAGGTTCCAAAAATGTTTCCGCACTAAAAGCTAACCCATATCCCATTACTACAATGTTGCATTGCTGTGTCTGCTTTATAATTTTTTGAAATGCAAGGTGCTCTGATGAATTGATCCGACGTCTCTTCGCTCGACGTACATACCCCCAATAAACGCGTTTACTCACACATTCACTGTAGAGGTTTCTAAATGTCAGAAAGCCTTCCACTCTTGAAAATGCTGCTGTGAAACCTGACATAGTTATATGGAATAAGTCAGAAAAAGTTGCAGCCTTGATTGAAGTGAGTGTCCTTAATGATGGAGGTCTGAACAGAAGTGAAAGAGAGAAACAGACCAAATATCAAGGTCTCATGTATGATATGAAAAGAAACTGGAATCTTGGAGAAGTATCAATCATACCAGTTATTATAGGTGATACAGGGCTTATGAAGAAGAACTTGAAGTCCTACCTGACTAATATTCCTGGTGAACCAAGTGCAAAACAGATCCAGACAATTGCACTTAAGGAAACAATGAGGATACTAAAAAGAGCTCTCGGTTGGTTTCAATAAAATGCATGGCAATGTTGGCAGCTGGTTTGGCTGCCCCATACCCAGCGTTACAATCTTCAAAGGAAGAAAATTAAAAAAAATAACATTACCTTGAAATGCTAGGCTTGGAATTCCTTCTCTGTTACCTGCTTCCCTGACTGTACTGACACGCAAAAGCTTACATGTAATGTAAACCGACCTCTCACTTATCTCACTAAACATGACCCCCACATAGGCGTAAATTAAATAACAAAGGACATTAAATGAAGGGAAAATATTTGTTCGAACTCCTGCTTTCCTACGACTAAATTTAACTGTAATTTTCATTATCCGTTTTTTCTCTAAGCTGTCGAAAACTAACTGCCTGTCCTGCTTCCAACTCGGCCTTTTCATAGCAGTTAATGCATATGTATATTACTGAGCCTTATAAAAATGAAGACCTTTTCTTTCTTTTTCCTTCTCTCAATCTGCCGACAGGAAAGAGAGTGGCGCATTCGTTTGTGTAAGTCATTTTCTTCATTATTTTCACCACGTAGTCAATTTCTTTAATGATGTTGTTCAATTCCGCTACAAGTAGCCTCTTACATCTCAGTAATAATATGCTTTTTCAGGCGAACATGACTAAAAAAATTGTATTTTAGCTTAAATTTAATAGCATAAAAATATAAACGTCTTTGAATTCGAACAGAGCTTATTCAAGATAACAGATCTATCACACACACACACACACACACACACACACACACACACACACACACACACGCACGCACACACACACACACACACACACTCGATATTTTTTCAGAATTTTCAGAACAATCCTTAATAAAGGAGATACAATGACACTTTACTACAATTTCAGTATATATCCGGGCGTTATTATCCCATACGTGGATACAAATCTTTGAAAACGAATTTTAACAGTACGTATTAAATATTTCCGAGTAGGATCAAGATAAAGTCAGGTGTTGAAGCAAAAAGAATTTGCAAAGAGAAATAACAGAAAAAAAAACGTCTCGTAGTTTTGGCAAGTGCAACACGTCACAGGTGTAGCTTTCTTATTCCACTCGAACCGAAGAAGTCAGTGAGAATAAACTTGTAGTCGTAGATGTGACAGGGTGAATAGTATCACTGCTGTCAGTGGTCATATACACAGCTGCCAAACGCATATCGCATCGTCTATCTGCTTCTCCGTGATGACGTAGACTTACGCGTTCCCATATGCAAAGTACAGTAAGAATAGATTCGCCACATCTGGCACTTAGGAGGAATGGAAATCCAAGTTGCTGCGATTTCTCAACACAGATTTCTTTCAAACGATGTTTTGTTCTTGCTTTTCGTCATTTTTTATAAATTCAGTCTGCTTTCTTCTTTCTTGCTTTTAAATTTTTGTTTTCCGTTTTTTTCGAATCAGATATATTTCATTATTTACTTTTAGAACGATAGTTATTCTTGCTTCTTTTTTGCTTCTTAAGCCAAGTTTACTTCCTTCATTCTTTCTCTCATTATTCCTTTCTAAAATACATTTCTTTCTCAAACCGGTTTCTCTTTTACTTTTACTTTTTTCTTTTAGAAATCTGGTTTATTAATTTTGCATACATAACACACTGTTGAAAATAACGGAAATAATAAAACGATATCGCAATCAGTCGAATCAAAAACTAAATAACATAAAAAAGAAGGGAAACGTCTCAAACTGGAAAGTGAGATTAAAATACATATCAGTATACATAAAGGAGAACTTGAATGCCTACTGAAGAGAACTTGAATGCCTACTGGAGAGAACTTGAATGCCTAATCAAAAATAAATAACATAAAAAAGAAGGGAAACGTCTCAAACTGGAAAGTGAGATTAAAATACATATCAGTATACATACAGGAGAACTTGAATGCCTACTGAAGAGAGCTTGAATGCCTACTGGAGAGAACTTGAATGCCTAATCAAAAATAAATAACATAAAAAAGAAGGGAAACGTCTCAAACTGGAAAGTGAGATTAAAATAAATATCAGTGTACATAAAGGAGAACTTGAATGCCTACTGGAGAGAACTTTAATGCGTAATCAAAAAATAAATAACATAAAAAAGAAGGGAAACGTCTCAAACTGGAAAGTGAGAATAAAATACATATCAGTATACATACAGGAGAACTTGAATGCCTACTGAAGAGAACTTGAATGCCTACTGGAGAGAACTTTAATGCCTAATCAAAAATAAATAACATAAAAAAGAAGGGAAACGTCTCAAACTGGAAAGTGAGATTAAAATACACATCAGTGTACATACAGGAAAACTTGAATGCCTACTGGAGAGAACTTTAATGCCTAGTAGACATTATCTTCGAGTGTCCAAGATCTCTCGTTAAAGGGGTTTGTCAGGATCTGATACTAGAATTCTTTCTTCATAGAAGTAAACTCTAAACAAATATTACAAAACAACATAGTATTCTCGGTATGGTTTTATCCATGCAGAGAATACTATGTGATTCTGGTAGCTTTTACGAAGATTGGTTCAACTTCTGAAAGTGATGTTAGTTCAAGTAACAACACAAAGCTGGATAATCCACCAGACTAGTTGAATTCTTGCCCTGGAATCCAGTAAGACCATATGACAAAAAAGAGAGATATACTATAGCATATTAAAATAGTCAATTGAGAAGAGGAAAATTATATTCTCTACTAACTCAGTGTTTGAGCGAAAAAAAAAATTAATATAACAGTCAATATCTATGTATCTCATATAGTGTTCTTGTAGATGGCCCTTTGATTTCTGAGAGCTTCACTGAAATCGAATGAAACACGAAAGAAAATGTCTTCCCGAATTCAGTTAAAACTACGATTGTTGTCTTATTATTTGTATTTCCCATTCCATTAAACGCTAAAAATGGATTTATCAGTTTTCTAATACTTTATTTTATTATAGAGCGGTTTATTCTCAAACCATTTTTGTTTTAAAATTAGATTTCTTTTGTAACATTATGTTTTCCTGCATCTCAAACCATATTTCTTACCTTCTTTTTTATTTGTCTTTTTAACCCTCCCCCTAAAGAAATAAGATAGAGAGGGAAAAACGTCTCAAACTGAAAAGTTTTAAAAAAAGCAGTATAGAAAGAGAAAGGAAGAAATAAAAATACTTTATTCGAATTCATTTCAGATGATGGAAGTTGTCTGATTTGCTTTTTTCTCTCCCTTTCATCGTTATTTTTCAACCAGGTTTCTTCCATATTTCTTACTAGATTTCTGAATCCAAATCCTTTCAAATTATGTTTTTCTATTTCTCTTCCCTTCACACTGACAAAACTATTTCTATTTTTACTAAGTTGGTAATTTTCTACCATTTTAATGTTATAGCTTTATATATTTTATACGTTTATATAAATTTTGTACAAGAGTTGTTTCCTTTGTCCTCATTTTTGTTTAATCCTTTGTGTTCTTCTTTCCCCCTTTTCTGTTTCTTTCTTCAACATATTTCATCTTGTTTTTCTCCCCCTTACTCTTTCATTCTTTTTTTACTCTTTCATTCTTTTTTTACTCTTTCATTCATTTTTTTTACTCCTTCTTTCTTTTTTTATGAGAATATTTTGTTCTTCCCTTCAAACTTACTTTCATTCATTACTTTTTTGAACTATTTTTTTTTATTTACTCTTTCTTTCATTTATTCGTTCACTTTCTAATTTACGTCTCCCTCTTCTTCACTCTTTCTCTTTCTATTTCATTCTCCTTTCTTTTTGTACCCTCGCTTTATTTATCTGACTTGACAGCAAGAATGAGACCAAATCCAACACATAATGGGACAAGATGCCAAACCACTTCACGCATGCGTACACTTCAAAAGCAACTGAAAACATTTTACCTTTTTTCTCATTAAATTCTCATTATATGTAAACATGATTCTTGTCAAGAAAACGGGCTCTTCCCAATGCCGCAATGTTCTGCGACTAAGTCCTTACCGTATCAGAGAAACAATTAAATATATGTTGCTCTTTACTAACGACTAGCACAGATAGACATTTTTAAATAGTTCTAGAATCGCCCACCTAAAGGTGCTGCCCATCGTTCCGTGCACGTTTGAAACAGCATTTTTATTGGTAGATGCCTGTATGTGAGTAATCTTTTTAAAACTCTTATTTACCGAGTTTCGGTTTATATCAAGACATATTGCCGCTTGGATTTAAGGGGCTACTATGTGAAACCATCTATACAGGCAACCTATGTGGAGAGTTTAGCAGCGAAATGTCTGTTCACATTTTATTTAAATTTCTTCATGTTAGTACAGCCAGGGAAAAAGAAAACCGGGAGAGAATTTCGAAGTCTATCAAGAATAGGCTAATAAAATAGAAGCCTTTCCGGCATCTAGAGACCTCTACGGTGAAGGGGTGAAATTATTTTGCTTGTCGGGTTAGTCGGGATATGCACGTCAGACGGATACAGGTACTATGAATTCATTAGCGCATATTCCATTAAAATACTTGTAAAATGCACAGGCATTCAACATTATAGTGTTAGATGTTGAAGGATCTTTGTTTTTAACATGTCCAAGGAGGAGACATGTGGCAGATGCACAAGATTAAATGTGACAACAATACTTCATGCATAGCCGAATGATGATTTTGTAAAGATAAAAGATACTGTCAAGTTAGAGTCATTTTTAGCATAGTGGAGAGAGTCACCTATTTCGCAGCAGCATTGGCAATGTATTCTTATTTATATGCAATAGGTTAATCGCCTGATGAAGGCCAGAGGATGAGTTAACCGAAACGTGGTGAAACAGCAATTATGAAGATGAGGATAAAAGACCGCAAATAATGAAAATAAATGCATGCGCAAATGATTCATCTCAAAGGAGTAAAAAAATAATAAATTCTCAAATGCACTTATAAAGTTAGGCTGGGTAAAGCGTAAACTCTGGTCAAAATGACCTGTTCTCGCATCAAATCGATTATCCATCATCGATATGCATCGAAGACATTCCGATACAAAGCCTATCTAACCAAAATGCCAGGTACATAAAGTACCTTCGTGTAAAATTTCATATAGTAAAGATAGAGATAATTATATAAAAATAACTTTCTTTGTGTGAGTTCGTTCCCTATTAACTCCGAAACGGATAGCCCGAGTTTTTATAAATTTAACACAAATGTAATTTACGTATTTAGCAATGTTTTTTTAGATAGATTTTGTATCAGAATTTCTTCGATAATATCGATAATCGAAATAATTTGATGAAACAAGGAACAGGCGATTTTGACCAAAATTATCACCTTACATAACAACATCACAAGATCATTTGAGCAGTTTTAATACTAAACAAGTTGAAAGGCCTGACATATAAAATCAGCAGTAGGTCCTTTGATATGAGAGGGGCATGTTGAAATTAATATTTCTGTTTGAACCATGATTCTTTACTTTTGCATTTTAACATTAATTTAAGCCATTATATAAAAAATACTTTTATAAAATAAACAGTAGGTTCTCTACAGTGCAATGTGTACTACAATGTATTGTGGACTAAGTCACTGAGGGGAAACATGTGGAATTTCCTCTCGGTACACCATAGTGCGTCCCCGATTAGAACATGCAATCGATTGATTTGATTGAGAAATAGGCGTTTTCATCGATTTTGATGACAAAAATTATATGAGTGTCAAATATTCGTTGATCATCATTAAATCCTGGGCAACGTCAAGTCTCCCTGCTAGTTATAAATAATGCAAAACTTTTAATAACCTTCTGTTTAGTGTAATATCTAACTATATATACATATAAAAGTGACCTTGTCTGTTAGTCTGTCAGAAGAAACTCTTCTTTCAATTTTGGACCTACAATCTTGAAACTTGATATATAGAATATTTAGAACCGTGGAACAAATCGAATTTTGTTTTTAGCCGGTACAAATTGCAGCTAAGGTAGCGCAGTTGAAGAAAAAAAATGGAACCTGGCAGGCGTAAGTCGAATTAAAATACGCCTGTACGCATGCGCAAATATACGTTTATACGTTAAAGTTGATTATCTCTAAGGTAACTACTAAAGCTGGAGCGCATGCTATTTTGGCTTCGGTTCTAGCTGATGGTATCTGAGTGATACTTTATTTTGCCTTTAAAATCAATGCTATATATTGGGTAAAATATAATAAGCAATAAACAATTGGCTCTATCATAATAAATATGAAATCTACATAAATTGAAGTATTATATTTAAAAGTAATTTACAACCGAAAAATACCAGACTGCTAATAAGCTAATAACAAAGCAGATAAATATCTAAATAGTTTTCTAAATAAAAACGCAATTTTTGGATATTGCATGCTTTTCGATTATTTTCTTTTTAAAATTGTTTTTAACTCAAAGTTGCGTTCTGTTGTGGGTGAGTAAAAACTGCAAACAAAAAAAAGTAAAAAGTCGACGATGGATTTTGATCGGCGAATGCGCGAAACGACTCGATCTGTCATTGAGCAAATCCCAATGTTTTAATTATGCCCATCTTGCAACCAGCTGGAAATGATCATTTAAGTTTATCTCAAATTGTAGAAGCAACGCAAAGAGATTTGCCAACCTTATTGCTACACGTTGAATAAATACTATTATTGGCTCACAACCAATTTCATGATAATCGCTTACATGGTGGCCCACTCACAAGCAGAGTGGCCCAATTCAAAGTAGCACAATCTATAATACAAATTATACAATGAAACACATTATTCGACTAGTATCCGGGCTACTTTTAAGTATGCTAGTGTATAATAGACGCAAAAGAAAGTGACAAATATTAAAATGGACAACTAACTAAACTATACCTATTTATTTTTTTTCATATTTTTACTTCTACTCTTATTATTATTCCTATTCACACGACGTTTTCACAGGTCATCGCCAGAGATTGCTCTCCTGTAATAACCCGTTTTATTCCCCGGTGTCTAAGTTACAACAAATCTCCTTATATTTCCATTACTCTTCGCCCATTTCCAAAGAACTTTCCAACTGAATTTTCGTTATCGCAACAGCCGCTTGCTATTGACTTCTCGCTAACAACGACTATTTTTCTTCGCTTGAAATTAGTAAACACCAAACCTCGCCAAAGTTCTAGTTCAATTCGCAATCATCCAGCAGCGGTCTGGTTAGTTCTTTCTGTCCTCGGTCTTTTCATCCTCCTTAACTCTTCTAAACTATTTGGGGTTGTCAGTTGATTCCAACACTACATTTTTTGGGGTAACGGGAGCGTTTTTATAACTTACAATTTTGCTATTTCAGTTTTCTTGATGACATGCAGTGTTCCTCCATCTATTTGTGTTGCTTCTATTGCAGTTTCCACATAGCCAGTTATTGTTTGTAGCTAATGTTAATATTCGCATTCGAGAGTTTTCCTTAAGATTTTACCTCTTTTCAGCATTACCGGTTTGTGTATAATCTCAGTCTTCCGCTTGGTTCCGATTTCTCATAGTTTTTCCGATGATATTTGAGACTGTTCTTAGTGCTCCTATAGTTATTGTTATTATATTGATTTTTATATTGATAATTATTAATTATTATTTGTACTCACTTGGAGTTTTCACATAGACCATCAACAGAAACTTCTCTTTGTTAACAACCTGTGATGTTACCTGGAGTCTAGGTGGCAACAAATCTCTCCAGATATCTAGTACTCTCCATCTCTTTTGATAATCTTTGCAAATAAATTTGCGTTATCGTAACAGTCGTTTGCCATTGATCTTGCTGGAAACGACAACTGGCCTTCACTGGAATTTGGGTGACAATAACCTCACGAAGGTTTCAGCCCTCTTCGCACTCACCCAGTGGAAATCTGGTTAGTCTTTGTCTTTCCATCCTTCTTTATCCTTCACGGCACTTTGGTGTGGTGCCAGATGATACCGACATTTAATTTTTTTAAAGATGAGTGGAGTTAACTTTAATTATATATTTTAAGTTTTGTTTGATTCATTTTGTTTTACTTCTATTTCAGTTTCTATATGTCTGCTTAGTGTTTGTAACTCATGTGTCTCTACATTCAAGGATTTTCATTAATATTTCAGCCGTTTTTATTATTGTTATCTGTTGTATCTTCTACTCCCCTGATTTCAATCTCTCCCATTATTTCTTCAATGATTTTCGGGATTGTTCTTAGTGCCCATAATATTATTGGCGTTATATTCACTGTCTTTATATTCCATATCCCTTTCAATTTTCTGGCAATTTCCGTTGATTTGCTTCTCTTTTCCGTGCACTTGATATTCAGCTCGTGGTCTGCTGGAAAGATAAAATCTGCGACATCTTTTTAAATATGATGACATCCGTTCTCGTTTGAGTGGCTTTATCTGTTTGTACGTCCATATCCCATAGGATTTTGTGATTTCCGTTTTCAAGTACCCCTCTCGGCTTGTGCTTTTAAAATTTGTCTAAATATTCAAGATGCAGTTGTTTTCATAGTTCCCACTGACTTCCTTCCCCACTTAATCGTGTCTATTCTTATATTTTATGGCTAGTTTGCTGCATTCACTTATTATGTAATTTATCGTTTTGTTTCTTTGTCTACTGTGTCTGCATTTGATGTTTTCTTGTGTCTTATCGATTTTTGTATTGATATAGTTGGGGTTAATCGCACTATCTTGTGCGGCTGTTATTAGGGATTCAGTTTTTCTGTTTAGGTGTCATTTTCAAAGATATATCTAAGTGTTTTCGTGAGTGTTATCTTTTGTCATCCTTATGGATCGTCGGAGAAACTTTTTCTCTTCCCATTTTTCTCTTCCCGTCTTATCCCTTGCGTTTCTGTTTATTTTTCTTGTTCATTTTTTCAATGTTTCTTGCTACCGTGATTAGCCTTTATCTGTTTTGCTTTATGTATTTTGTTAGATCATTTTTTGCATCGTTCAATAGGTCATCTATCAAAACTAGTCCTCTTCCTCCGTATTTCAGCTTCACATAGAATTGGTCAGCATCATCGTTAGGGTATAATGCATTGTTCATGGTCATACGTTTTCTGATATTTTCAGTTCTTCTTTGCTCCATACTATGAATGGTTCAGAATAGCTTACTAGTTTATATTTTTTATTAGGTTCTTAGTATATAATTTAATTTTTATGAGTTTTCTTGTTGATCTCAGGTATTTTGCCTAATTTTATCTTTCATTTTTGTTGATTTGACAGTGTCTGCTTCCACAATTTCCAAACATTTGTAAGTGCCATGTCCTCACCATGATGTCATTAAAACGAGGATACTCTCTGAGATAAATACACAGAACACATAACCACTAGATGAAAAACAAACTCACGGAACCCACAACAACGACCAACCACTAGACAAAAACAACCTCGAAAACGCATCAATCACACACTAGACGAAAATGGCCACATTTACATGAACAATGGCCACAAATATCAACAAAGACAAAAGAAAATACCGAAACCCCAAGAAAAGCTAAGATAACGACTATTTCTTCTGTTCCTTTTTATTACTCTAAAAATGTATTGGTTTAAATAATTTGTAAAATTTATTAGCAGGTTTTATTAAATCGTCGGCTGCAAAAATGTAGTTGAATAAACTGATTATCTTTAACCCAACCATATTTAACGGAGTCATTATCGGTGGATCGAAGATCCCAATCTTTAGTGAGAAACCTCCCGATTTAAAACCATGTTTAGCAGCTCTGAAGAATAAAACAAGTCAATCAGGTAACAGACGCAGAGTTAGTATACTTGACATATTTTTTTTCGGATACTCTAGTATCGAGATGGGTCCGAGACTATCTCAACGACCATTCTACTTGTACCAGTAAGGATGTATTCGATTAAATAGCAGCTCAGTACGGCGATTTCATAAATGCTGTCGATAGTTTTAATAAAACAGAATCGAGAAGAGGTACTTGTGAACTTAGCGGGAATAACTGACTTGCTGAGATGAAGAAAAGTTCAGTTGTGCAGCTGAATTTTTCATAGATGCTTTAACGAGAATGTGATCATATGCACCTTGATAAAGCTCTATGAGCGACTCTAATTCGCCATAAGAAGGAGCAGGCTATTCTAAATGATAGATTATTAAACAGCGTCAACAAGCAGCAGGGACCAGGAGGGTTCCGATAAGATTTAGGGTCTCAAAAACTGTATTCTACAGCAGCAAATCGATGAACGTTGTAAGAGGTAAGATTTGTGGATACACGTCAGCAAGATTGCAACAATAGGATAGAACGGACATGCTAATGGTCACCTGAAGACGAAGTAAATAACTTAACCCCAAGAAAAGAAAATACCAGGGTACTCTCGAAACACAATGACCACCGACTCAATCGGAAGCCAAATACACAGATATGCAACCATGTCAAGTCGGTTAAGAAAAATTAGGAACATAGAGGAGTCAACCAGGGCTCTAGAATGGAGTATATTATAAATATAAGGGGTAGACCGATCGAAGTACTGGCCGACACTAGATCAGAGGTCGCACACCTCAAAATATCAGTTTTTGAGAAATTAAAAATACAAGAAGGAGGTATTAGGGATTCTAACCTAATAATCACACGAATAAAAGGATGGTGTTAAAAGGCATGGTTTATTCACTCATGAACATGAGGAAAGCCAAAGCGTCGTCGAGGTTATACATTATCTGAGACTTGGATCAGTAGGTGACATTTGACTAAAACTGATTACAAAGAAACCAAGTTCAAATAATCTTTCATCTTAACCAACTCAAGATAATACGCGGTGACATCCCACTTGGTAGTAATGACAGATATTCACTCATAATATTGGATATGCTGGCATGCAACACCAATCCTTATTTTTTAGAACGGTTGCTAACGAACAGGAAAAGAATCCACCTCATCAGTATCGACCCCAGTACAAAAACGAACACAGGTAACAGAAGCAACTAAGATGTTCATATCAAATAGCCCTGTGAGCTTCCACCAAACTTTCAAGTTAAGGAGATATTTAGAATAACCTTTACTCTATCACAGAAGGCTAACACTTCTAGACCTGAAAGTTATAACCTCAATTCTGAAAAAATAATTTGATTTTGTTTGTTTATCCTGTTGCAGCTGATTCATAATTTACAATTATTAATCTTTTACCCAATACATACATATATATATATATATATATATATATATATATATATATATATATATATATGCATATATAAATATATATATATATATATTTATATATAAGTATTTACTATAATAATTATCAAAACCTACAGACACTAGTGTGTCATCCTTTCGGGAATCATCAGTGCAGGGTATCACGATTATATATATATATATATATATATATATATATATATATATATATATATATATATATATATATATATATAGTAATTTATAAAATATATATGGCGATTAAGCTACACTGAATATTCTGCGTTTCATCCAACTATAGGATTCGTCAGGCTTATGCGCGAATTCTGTCGTTGCTTCTTGCTTTTATACATGTTACTAGTTGGCCAATCAGCTCATTCGTATGAACGGAACTTTCGTATAGTAAATTTATGTGAATAAATGAAATAGTTATATATATATATATATATATATATATATATATATATATATATATATATATATATATATATATGGTCTCAAACAGCATGAGCACTGAAATATTAAGGTGAAAAAATTCAGAATCTACGAGTTTTCAGACTTTTTCGTATAGGAACTTTTATTGATATTACACACATTAAACTCTAGTCCCTTTCGAAGAAATCTCCTCTGACTGTAATGCACTTGTAACGTTCCAACAACTTCTGGAAGTCCCCAGGGAAACCCTCTAGTGTGAGAGTGTCAATGACTCTCGTCACAACCTCTTTCATCTCCTCAATTGTCTTATAACGACAGCCTCTATGTATTTTCTAGAGCTTAGGAAATAACCAAAAGTCACAGGGAGCAAGGTCTGGCCAATAGGAAGAGCGAGGAATTGTCTTGATGCCCATCTTCCTCAAATTATCTATGACAAGGATAGAGCTGTGCACTGGTGCATTGTCCTGGTGGAAATGTCATTGATCCGATTTGAAGACAGAATCTCTTTAACACCCTTAAAACCTCAACATTCCTTGTTGACTGTCAGCGGGAACTCAATTCATGTAGATTATGCTTGTGCTGTCAAAAATAGAATCATCATAAGTTTTTGGGTGGATTTGCTCTGTCTGGCCTTATTGGGTCTGAGAGAGCCACATGTTTCCACTGGAAACTCTGTCTCTTGGTCTTTGAGTCATAGCAGTAGATCCAGCTTTCATAGCAGGTCACTTGACCATCAAGAACTGCGAGATATGAATTGATCAGCTCGACCATCTCCCTGCTGATCTACTCTGTGCACCCTTGGGACAAAAGTTTTTTTTCAAGTTTTAAACAGAAATTTATTGTATATCGGTCTTCTAAATTGTCCTTCTGACTAGATTTTATTTTTGAAATCCACTAGCTGTGACAATCAGGCTTTACTAGGGTGTATTCTCATCCTTACTGTAGCTGTTCATTTTAACCTGAAATTACAAAAATTGATCAGTCATTTCATGAGATATATAGCAATAATATACTGAATTTTCAAGTGTTTCCGACAGTTTTAAATACCGGTACAAAAAGTCTAGAAACTGATTTAAAGCATACGATTTAATCATCGGAATATTACAGACACCATATAAATATATAAACATATAAATGTAAACATTTAGTATTACCCAAACAAACACCTATATAGATATATCGATGTTATGGTTGTGCCTGTCAAGATGAAAAAGATGAAAAAAAAAAAAGATTTCATTGGTTCTTTGTCGAAAGAATGTTAATTGTTTTGTTGGAAATGAAACCAGATGGGGTCGAATTCCAACTCATTTATGGATAAGTTACAGGCTGATGGACAATTTGTTTTTGTCTTATGCAGCTGTTGTATGGTCTTCATACCCTTAAGAAATGATTCCACGAACCTTTTGTTGAATTCTTTGTCTACCAACTCCACTTCAGGTGGGTACAGCCGGTGCAGATAGAAGAACGAACCGTTTTTTTAAATGTCGTTTGACTGGTGTGAAACAGTTGATGCCGACAGAAATAATGGGCTAAAAAGAAGAAAGTCGAGGAGATAATAAGACGTCTAAGCTAATTGTAAAACGATCATAAAAAATACGGAACAATTTTGCTTTAATTAGTGTCGAAATTATGTTTTCATTTTCGTTGGGGCTGATCGGTGCGAGTTCGGGTAATGTTTAGCAGCGCAAAATTCGAAAGCCGGGCTCGAATCTGTTGTGTTAACTTATCACGTAACACCGTTGGCGAATATGAATCACAACCCCTATTAATCATAGGTTAATACAAAAAAGGCTCGGTATGCCATAAAATAAAAAAAATAGAGACTATTGGGTCTACATATAAACTGATGCATTTACCACTAATATCTCACTTATACACGCTCTAAAAAAGAATCTTAAATGTAATGTGAACAAACATTTTCTTGCTTAACCCACTACTGTCCCCTGTTTTACATGATCCCAAATAGTTTTCTTTTATGTAGAAATAAACTAAAAGAAAAAGGAAATAAATGCCAAATCATCGGGCTTAAACAGTATAAAAAAAGAAGAGTATTCCACGACATAAAACCGAAATATTGCATTTGCGTTTTGATTGGCCGCTTTAACTTTATTGGGGGGGCGCAAATTCAAATTGATCTTTTGTAGAAGCATCACATTAAAAGAATAGGTTAGTTAAAAAAAAACACAAATCTGGCTTGTAGTAAAACATTTGATTAAATTTGCATAAAATTCTTACATTTCTGCTGCTGTGCGGCTCGTGAAAATCGACTCTCGCTCTTTGTTTTCATATTTAACTGAGTGACTTTATCCTTTTCTAATCTTATTTACTTTGTCCGAGTATAAAATATAATGCTGCAAGAAAAAAAGTCATAGAAGACTCAACATCGTGTGTTTATTCGTATTGCAGCATTATATGTCATGCATTTTTCTATCTAAGCAAAGACTTACTATTTTTTTCTGAAGAGTATATGCACGAAAAGAAACGGCATTGATATCATAATAACCGCTCATAACGAAACGGGTCTGTAAAAATGTACTGAAATTTTAACATGATGGAGGAACTGTTTCGCATAAAAAAATAAATATTGGGATCTTAGAATGTAACTATACTGTATACTATCATATATATATATATATATATATATATATATATATATATATATATATATATATATATATATTTGATTTCTGCCAAATCAACCTCTGTCTAATAAACGCGCGAACATTGGCTGCGATAATTTCTTTGTTTATGTTTGGAGGGATGAGTTCTTACTATATATATATATATATATATATATATATATATATATATATATATAAGTGAAATTGTCTGTCTGTGTTTGTGTATCTGTGTGTGTACATTTGCCTACCAAACTACTTTGTCAATTTTCAGTCTACAGACTCGTGATTTGAAATAAGGGGTATTGAGATTTGGGACAATCTTTTTCATCGGTTTTCAGCCAGAAATTTTGCTGTCAAGGGGCAAAAATTTAACGATGCAACCTTTGAAAACTTTACCAAATTCTCTGTCCATTTTTGGTCTAAACTCTTGAAATTTTAGATGTAGGTTATCTGGGCATGGATCAAACTTTTTAATTGAATTTGAGCCCAAAGCAATAAATGTTAAGAAATCAAAACTGGAGTCAAAGTATTAAAAAAACTTGACCTCTGCGTTCTCTACCAAATGCCTCAGCTAATTTTTGGTCTAAACATTTGAAATTTTACATAAAGTGTATTCAGACATATGGCAAGCTTTTAATCGGATTTTGGCCGAAAATTTGGCTTCCAAGGGGTCAAAGTTCAAAAAGGTTTGCCCTTGCATCTAAAACCAACCTTCTATCTTTACATCATCAACACTCTGATACCAATCTAGCATCAATTAAAATGGATAGCTCTCGTCTTGGAGAGGCTCCATGTTTTGACAAGCTTCTGTGCTTGACCTTTACTCCTGATCTAAAATGGAACACGTACATCAAATCAGTTGCCAAGGTCGCTGGAAAGATGGTGGGATCCTTGTACCGCTCCAATAAATATCTCACTGCTAATGCAATTCTCTATTTATATAAAAGTCAAGTATGTCCAAGGATGGAGTATTACTGCCACATCTGGGCAAGAGCTGCAAAGAACAGTCTATCCTGCCTTGACAGAGTACAAAATAGATTTCGTAGCTTATAGGGAGATGTCCTTTTCTCTTCCCTGCAACCTCTCTCCCACAGAAGGGACGTTGCGAGCCTGTCTTTGTCTTATCGTTATTTCCATGGCAATCTCTGGTCCCCCTTCACCAATCTTTCACGAAAAACATACGTCTAGCTGAAACCACTGTCAATAACTTTCCCCACTCTTTATCTGTGCCAAAATCAAAAGTAAATTCCATGAAAAAAGCTTCTTTCTTAGAAGTGCACGCCTGTGGAAGTGTCTTCCGTTTGCCTGTTTCCTAGCTGACTACAACTTGGTTGTCTTCAAGTCCAACATAAACAAATTCCTGATAAACAGCCCTCTTAAGTAATCCAATTTACGAAATCTACATTACTTACGATTACTACAATATTCTCCCATTGATTACTGTACACGCAATAACCCTTATCCTCGAGAAGCCTCTGGACCATGAAAAAAAAGGTGAAAAAATAAAAACCGTTTAGTCGTCTCGCCCTATTAATTGTGGCGTCACGAGCGTTCGAAATTACATGTTTTATGCATACGTCAATATATATATATATATATATATATATATACTAGTGTCTGTAGGTATTTAATTATTATAGTAAAAAAATAATTATGACAGCCCCTTTCAGAAACTCGTTTCTTATCGTTGAGAACTTTCAGTTGAATTAAATTCAGTCAATTTAGCTCTTATGCATAGATCATCGTATAAAAATTAGATCACTGTCTGACTGACGTAAAGATTATTTAAAATTAAAATGTTTAAAGTCAATGCTATTTCACGCGGTTAATGGTAGCCGAATGGATACGGTCTTTGCTAATCGAGCCAGAGATGGCTCGTATTGCCGAGTTCGAATCTGTCGACTGGTGTTAATCGTGACACCCTGCACTGAAGATTCCTGAAAGGATGAAACACTAGTGTCTGTATGTACAGTAACAGAATAATTATATATATATAAATATAAAATATTTTTACAATCAAATAATGTCACAACTTATATAAACCATAAAAGTCGCAAACCAGAAATTCTAGACTCGAGTCTTACCTTTCTTTGGGCTCATCATTAGAATATATCCACAGTTAGGATTCGAAAGCTTACTAGCTCAGTTTCCTGCCACCTGAGCCAACACGCTTCATACAAGAAAGTGCATTGATTAACACGCATCAAGAAAACCATACCGAAGTCCAACTGTGGAATTTACTTCCTTCTTTCTCAACATGGGATGTCGTCATTCAACTACTAAGGACCTAGGCTGATAACGGTCTGAAGATTTTATGGTTTGTGTGTGTGTGTATGTGTGGTGACGTTGTTTGATTTTCACATTAAAAAACAATCTATATATTGGACAAGAATAGATGATAAAGTCTATTGATAGGCGATAACAAGTTATTGGAGCGGTAAAATTTTAATAAAAATATGAAAATCTTTTATTAAAATGTGTTACATCATTTTGCTTCAGCTTGTATATCGCTTTTCTATTTTCCAGTATTTATTCTTATCACTACGAAAATACGTAATGATGTGAGTTTTATTAGTTAAAATAATATTTTGCAATAGTTGCAATATCCCATTCTTATTTATGTCTTTTCTTCCCTTCTTTTCTTCTTGTGCTAAACTTCTACTCACCATAAAACCGGGTTGATTGACTGATTATGTCAGACTCATTATTTCCACTTTCTGCGTACGTACATTCTTTCTGCAAGTTGTTCATCGCGGCGAAATTTCTGATGACTTCCTATTCTCATTATTTCAAGATTGGCAAACCGGTCACCTTGTTGATTTAATTCCGTCAGATTAGCAAGCCTCACGCTTTATTATGCATTCGTTTATATTGAGATAAAAAAATATTTTATTTTCTCCAGCTGATTCAAGTTCAATTTTAATTTTTACTCTACCGGTCTTTATTTGAAGCTAGTTCATCTGTTTAACATTCACAGACAATAAGAACTGGAACGAATACATGGATAATTTTGCCAAGGTTGCTGCCAAAAGTTGACTCTGTCTACCGTGATAAAAAATTACTCACACCAGAGAGTATCCTGTATCTTTACAAAACCACAATTAGCCCATGCATTGACTATTGTTGGCACATCTAAGTTGGTGCATCTATCACCTTTTAAGACAGAACCCAAAAAAGAGTCGCAAATCTGTAACTATCGACCAAACACTGACCTCCGTCCCATCGCCGCAATGTTGGATCTCTGTGCCTGTTTTACGACTACTTTAATGGATGAACTCATGCAGTACATATTCCCGAGTAATCTGAAAGCAACACAACCCCACCCCTTCGATATTACCAGAAAACCTTCTACTGTAATAGTTTATTCCACGATGCCCGCTTTATGGACTGTACTAATCTTCAGACGTTTAAATGTAATGTGAACAAATATCTTACTGCTCAATTCAGTTATTAGCCTCTTACGTTGAAGGGGCCAGATGCCTTGTTTAAAGTTTAAAAAATCCACGAGGAGAAAAACAAACGCATGTAGTGTTAGATGATAACCGGTTAAAAGCAATTACCTATCTATCTATCTATCTATCTATCTATCTGTCTGTCTATCTATCTATCTATCTATCTATCTATCTATCTATCTATCTATCTATCTATCTGTCTGTCTGTCTGTCTAATTATCTATCTAGCGGAGTAAACAACAGAGAATTTGAATGGTGACATGTTTTGAGATGTATCAAACTTTGTTGACCGGTCAGTTTGCGCTGGTAGGATGAAGCGGGGACCGGGTGTGACATGTCAGGTGATCCGGTTTGAGGAAGTTGAGTAAAGTTTGGGAGTCTGAGCCGAGACGCCGAACAAGCAAGATGGGTTAAGAGAGTCTCCCCATGGAAGTTTACAGCAGGTTCCGACTCCTCCCAATGACTGTTGTCTAATCCCCATTAAGAGGCCAGCAGTAGACACGTATGTCGTCTTCGTTACGTATATGATATGCTTGATCAGGGGCCGTTAACATTAAGGGATCTGGGGACAATAGTCAGTTATATACGTACATAAATGTGTATATGCATAGATACATATACATGGCCCGTTAGTTAAGAATACATAAAAAAGATTTAGATAATGCTATGACAACAGCATATTCTTTTTCTTGTTTTGATTCTCAGGTATATATCGATTCGTATTTTATGTTTTTATGTAGAGTGATGTAGTTCTCGGTTGATTAATTGTGTCTAACTGTGTCGGATATATACTCGGGAGTAAAAACAATGAAAATAATATGCTGTTGTCATTGCCCTAATGATAACACAAATATGTCGTTAGATAAGAACACAACAATATATCGAATTTGATGACAACACAACAACAGTAAATTATTATAAATAATATTAAGAATGATACGGCAAGTATTTATAAACAAAAGTAGACAAACTTACTTTGAAAAAATGCTCATTTACAACAATGATCTGAAAGAAAATCATTTAAATACGGATTATATATGCATTAAGTTTTTTTTTACATAGGCATCACCACTTATCAAGACCAAGAGGCCACTCGAGGATAAGGGTTAAAGTGTGTACAGTAGAAATTGGACAAAATAGTAACCGTTAGTAATGGAGATTCGGTAAATTTGTTAACTTATATGGAACGGCTCATCAAAATTTGTTTACGTTAGACTTGAAGACAGCCATATTGTAGTCAGCTGGAAAGCAGAAAAACAGAAGACAATTCCATAGGCGTGCAGTTCTAAGAAAGAAGCTTTGCTCATTGAATCTACGCTTAGGTTTAGGCACAGATAAAGAGTGGAAAAAAAGTGATAGTGTTTTCTGCTAGACGGGTGTTTCTTGTGAAAGTTTGGCGAAGGGGGACCATAGAATGGGGCTCAGCCGAGTAGCTGCCATGAAAATAACGATAAAGCAGAGACAAACTCGCAACATCCCTTCTGTCAGAAAGAGATGTAGGGAAGAGATAAGGACATCCCCCACAAGGCTACGAAGTTTATATTGAACTCTATCAAGGCAGGATAAGTCCTTTCTAGCAGCTCCTGCCCAGATGTGGCAACAGTACTCTATCCTTGGACGTACCTGGCTCTTATATAGATAGAGAATTTCATCAGCAGTGAGATATCTACTGGATCGATAAAAGGATCCGACCATTTTTCCAACAGCCTTGGCAACGGATTTAATGTATGTGTTCCATTTAAGATCAGGAGTAAAGTTCAAGCACAGAAGCTTGTCAAAACATGAGGCCTCTCCAAGACGAGAGCCATTCATTTCACTTGATGCCAGATGGGGATCAGAGCGTTGATGATGTAAAGATAAAAACTTGATTTTAGATGCATTAAAAGTAACAAGCCATCTCTTTCCCCATTGTGCCACTTGCTCAAGATCAGAGGAGAGAGAATCAGAGAGAACTTGGTCGTTTACGGTCTTAGATGTGCTACCATAGATTGTAGTGTCATCAGCATAGATGTCTACGAATGATGTAAGGATGTGATTTGGAAGATCATTAATGTAGATTAGGAAGAGAGTTGGGCCCAGGATGGACCCCTGAGGGACTCCAGCATTAATACTAAGAGCTTCTGATTTCTTCCCATCAATCACTACTCTTATGAACCTATCAGAGAGAAATGATTTAATAATTAAGAAGACATTTCCAGCTATACCGTAGCTGGAGATCTTGTGAAGTAAACCTTTATGCCACACTCTATCAAAGACCTTCGATATGTCAAGAGAAATTACCCTAGATAGGTAGCCTCCGTCGAGAGATTTGTTAATCCTATGAGATATAACTGTTAGCACATCTGCTGTAGATTTAGCAGACCGGAAACCATATTGCGTGTCAATAAGAAGATTATTTTTACTGAGATGGTTGATTACTTCTCCGTTTAACACAGATTCCAGCAACTTACTCATGACGCACAGGAGACTTATTGGCCTTTACTGAGAGAGATGAGCGATCACCTGAATTCTTAAATACATGGCATACTGATGCAATTTTATAGGTTGTTGAAAAGCAGTTCTTAAGACAACGTTTAAACAGTTTTGTAAGTATGGGCGCAAGTTCTGGTTGAAATCTTTTGAGTACTATAACTGGAATACCGCCAGGGCCGGTTGCTTTATTGGAATCAAGGTTTTTGATTAGCTTGGAAACATCACGTACATATATTTGTATATCACATAGCATGTTTTCTGATACAGGAGGAAATATTGGAGGTTCGCAGCCTTGATCGCAAAGGTAAGAATTAGCTGCAAAGTTTTTAACAGAGTTTGGCTTTGTCTGATGGTGACGAGATTACCTCAGGTCCATTTATGAGAGTTGGGATACAGCACACGCTTCTGTTCAGGATTCTGTTTGCTATTTGCCAAAACTGGTGGGAACCAAGCCGCTGCTCAGCTACTTTGGACTACGGCTGGCTGTTAGGTTTTTGCTAGAATTTTTTCGAGGGTATGAAACAGTCTACACCTATAATTAACCATTCAGTCAGGTCTGATACTATAGAGGACACAGCCTTTTTAAACATGGAACGCAGTGCAAAGAACTGAGAATGGACAACACTCCTTGTACTTACTCTTTTGTTTCTCGACGTTCATGTTTTAGTTATGTCTTATCTGCATAGACGCTGCTAAGAATTCCCTCTTTTGCTGTGACTGAAAATCTAGTTGACGAAACCCTTTACTTCACTCTACTTCTTCTTCCTACTTTCATAGCAGAACATTCACAGTAGGCACTCATCGAACTACAACAACTGTTAACAATTTCGATTATTATGGATTGAAGAGTAAAACTGATTGTCAATCCATGAGCAAAGTTTCTTTCATAGAACTACCGTTTGTGGAACACAATGCCGCGGGGCTGCTTCCCAACTCACTATAATATGGCCGTTAAAATACGGGTGATATATGCAGCAGGTTTAGATAACGGAGGATAAACTATATTCCTTGTAATTACGATTTTGTTTCTCGACATTCATGTTTTAGTTATACAGGGTCCAAAAACCAGCTTTGAAATCTAGTGGACGAAGCCATTAAATCCACTCTACTTTTTCTTGCTCACAGAAAAAACGCAGCGAGTCTGTATCTAGGCTATCGTTATTTTCATGGCAGGTGCTCAAATGACCAAGTACTTAACTAGCTACAACAACTGTTAACAATTTCCATTTTGTATTTCTGCCTAAAACTTATCATATATTTCATGAGCAAAGTTTATTTCCAAGAACTTCGTTTGTGGAACACAATACTGCAAGGCTGTTTCCCAATTCACTATGACTTTGCCGTTTTCATCTAAATGAACAAGTTCCTGTTGAGCCGCTATCTTAAATAAACACTAGCTAAGTTCGACCATTATTGATAATTACGGTATTGTTTCACTTTTTCCCCACTCATTAACTCTCATCCTCGAGTGGCCTTCGAGTCTTGGGAAGCCGTGAACCTCCAATAAAAGAAAGTTCTTTGTCGATGGCCTATGTCTTTTATTGTACTGGATGTGATTTTATCAACGTTTATTTCCTTAAGTCGTTTTCCCAATAATACAATGATAGACACTTTTTTTTTGTAAGCGAATATAAACGTTTATTTATCTCTGACACGGAATCGAATCCACATAAGGGCATTTCAAATTACTGTTTAGTGATTAATCTTTGTGTGCACTAATGAAATTCTAAGCATATCCAGTAGTAAAAAAAGGGAGAAACCTTTTTGAAAGTTATAAAGTAGCCGTATTTTATTTACACATTTGTGATCTGTTAGAATGGTATACAGCGTTTATACGCACAAGTACTACAGAGAAACAGGGCATTAGTCCGAAATGAATATTTCGATATTTTCTTTACTTATCAACGATTAATATCGCAACCGACTATCAAAATGCACTATTTGACGATCTATATTAAAAAAAATAGTTATTGAATTAAAGCGAGAACAATCATAAATTTCAATATATATATATATATATATATATATATATATATATATATATATATTTGTGTGTGTGTGTATGTATGTGTGTTCGTGTGTGTGTGTCTGGTGTATGTATGTATGTATGTATGTAGGGAAAAAACATAAAGCGGAAGACCAGTACCCGCATTAAGCTGGTCTGCAGTTTAATTTGTTGCTGGCTATCTTGCTCTTGCTTGTTGCTGGATCTCAACATTTTGAACCGAAAGAGAGACTTAGCTGTCGTACAAAGCTAAGACTCTGTAACATCATATTTGTATAGATACTCCCTCAGACATTTGGGCTCATGGATTTTAAATGTCTGAGGGAGTGGCACTCGTCTGAAAAGACGTTGCAATCATCATGTGGGGGAACCAGTTTAATCGCCGGTGACCAGACTTGTTTGGTGAGGAGGGCGGCTAGTCTCCCTGAAGGATTAAAAGCAAGACCTTCCAAAGGGCGAATGAACCCCTTTTCTGGGTCAACGGCCAACTAGCACCGTGTATATTTGTGTGTGTGTGTGTGTGTGTGTGTATTTGTGTTGTGGTGGAGAGGGCTCCCGTAAGCCATGGTGAAGGCAAGCTTTCTAGGAGAAGCAAATCTCTGATTTAAAAAAAACCATAAAGCGGGAGACCAGTACCCGCATTAAGCTGGTCTGCAGTTTAATTTGTTGCTGGCTATTTTGCTCTTGCTTGTTCCTAGATCTCAACATTTTGAACCGAGAGAGAGACTTAGCTGTCGTACAAAGCTAAGAGTATGTAACATCATCTTGTTATAGATACTCCCTGAGGCATTTAGGCTCATGGACTTTAAGTGTCTGAGGGAGTAGCACTCGTCTGTCAAGACGTTGCAATCATCATGTATGTATGTATGTGATTTATGCGGTAAAATGACTCTATTCGGAGCCGGCCTATATAGCCACAAGCGATCACATGGAGATCAGTCTTTCTTTGATGGGGAAACACTGGGGCGCACAGATGTTCTATTTGCTCTTTGGTCTGCAAACCGAGTGGAGGCCTGAATCGTCATATGAATGTCTACAGTAGAGCAACACCAGTTGGCCTCCCTCAATCTCAGCTAAACTGTGACCTCTGCAACAGACTGTGTAAGAGTATGGCTGGTCTGAAGTATATAGTAACTGATGCATCTTGATCACATCTCCACATATATATGTATGTGTTTATAAATGTATGTATGTATATATATATATATATATATATATATACACACATAGCTTAATCGCCATATATATTTTATAAATTACTAACTAGCTCTACCTACGTATTGAGCACTTTTGAAGTAAATACTTAAAGTTTACACATAAATCTATACTTACTATATTAATTTTATGTGAGTAAATGAAGTAGTTATATATATATATATATATATATATATATATATAATAAAAATAAATAAATAAAATAAAATAATAAATAAAAAATAAATAAATAAATAAAAATTTAAAAAATTATAAAACGTATTAAATGAAATAACAAAAAACAAAAAATATTTTAAAAGTACATGGAAATGGATGAATAATCAACAATAAAGCAAGGGAAAGATGGTCTTCTGTCAAGAAGTGACGATCACCATCACCATGTATGTATGTATGTATGTATGTATGTATGTATGTATGTATGTATGTATGTATGTATGTATGTAACTCGATGTCCCGTTTAGTCTCGAAAGAAAAAGGATGTCCCTGTAGGGTCAGCTGCGCGTGTAATTGTGCACTCCCCAAGCACACCCCTCCTCATTCGGTACTGCTTGAGTCCAGTGGCAAGTTTTTACATTGCTAGAAAAAAAAAATAGACTCGTCAGTTAACTTGGTGAGTTATAGAGCCATTGTTGAGTTTTAGCTGAAATGTACACCGTGAAACTTTATGTTAAGATTATAATTTCGAACATGTACCAGATTAAAGATGGAGTATTTTCAATACCAAAATGAAATATATTATACGTTAGCGTGTTTATATGTGCTGGCCTTTTACACGCTTCCCGTTTGTCGCAGTTTCGTCTAGTAGTTGCTATAAAAATAAGCTTTTTCCCGAAAAAGGAAAACACTAGAACATGTTCGCTAGTAAGTTTCATAAATGGTTTATTTAGAGATAATTGACTCAAAAAGAAGAATAACTAATGTTCTCTTAGCTATTTCTTAACTTAGCTATTTAATTATTTATTAATATATTATTATTTTTAATATATTATTAATATATTAATAACAATTCAATTAATATATTATTAATTTGTTATTAACAATTTATAATTAATATAAATATCTTATTGATATATTATAGGTGCATCTAGTAAAAGTCTCTCCCTTCTGGACAGGGTTAAAAACAGTCGCTAACCTAATAGGTCCCGAACTGTTAGCTAGGCTTCAACCGCTGTCTCATCGACGAAACGTTGCATCCTCTGTTTGTTTTACATGTGCTTTAATGGCAGATGCTCCGACGAACTACAGGCCCTTGTACCCTATCGACGTAAATAACCCCGACAAACTCGACAAACAGCAACATCTTATCCCAACACAGTAGAGATCCCTAGATGCTAGAGATCCTTTTTCTCTAATAGTTCCCTCCATAAGACTACTAGACTTCCGAATTCCCTTCCGGGTTCCTGCTTTCATGACTTTACTGACATGCAGTTCAAATGTAATGTAAACAAACATCTTGCTGCTCAACTCTCTACATAGTAGCCCTGCAAAGTATGTCATAGATAATAGCCCGCTACATCAAACTGGTACTGTGCCTTGTTTGGGGTGATAATGCAATAAAAATAATATTTTATTATTTATTTAACTTAGCTATTTAATTATTTATTAGCTTAGCTATTTAATTATTTATTAACTTAGCTATTTAATTATTTATTAGCTTAGCTATTTAAAAATGTATTTCTTAACTTTCTTACTAAAATGAGTAACACACACCGACAGAAACATCGGAGTAATATTCCACTTACATTATTCTACACAATTGACGGTGTCCCATTCGCATGGCTTTCACAGAAAGACTGATTTGAAAAACTTTACCAAAACGTGGCGTAAATCGTCATTGTTCAGGGCTGTTTTGTCTACCGTATGATCTGTTTCACCACTGCCTTAATTTTACGTCACCCACCGTTTATTCAACCATGGGTATGATCCTGTTTTATTGACTTAGGTTATCATGCACTTAGTGTGACTCCTGTAAATATCCACACGAGCTAACTATTATAGATCTGAATTAGACACAATAAAAACAGAGGACGGTGTACGTCAAGACGTAAATTAATAAAAGACAAGCAAAGAGTTACAGAATAAAAAGAGTGTTTGCGTTCCACCAAGCAAGCGAAGTTAACTTCGGAACTAGAGCTCTAACTTGGATCGTTAAGAGTTCCGGTATATATGGAGGGTATTTGAGTCCATTGAGAGAATGGTTCCACCACAACACTTACTTAATCGTTACTGACATAGAGTTCCTAATATGTAACAAGATGAAGCGAAGCGTCAACTAATGGAAATCCCGAATGGGAAATTTTTAGTATATTTTTCAAGATTCATTTGTGTATTTTGCGGTTTTGTTTGTTTTTATTGTAGCCTTTTCACTATCAGGGGCGTTAAAAGCCGAATATGTAATAATTTTCTCTTCGCAAAAAGGAGAAAGAAAACAACAAAAAAACAATTTGACCTTTCAGTTTTTCATTTGTTGTACATATCGGATAACTGCCAAGAGAAAAGTTTTGAAAAGAACAAAAAATACAAAATGAAAAACAGCAAACAAAATGCACACAAAACAAAAACTAAACGCGATAAAATCATAAATAAAAAAAAACGAAAAAAGTGTGTGGGAGGACGATTTACTGTAAGGTAAAAAGAATCGCTCTTTTTGTTTCAGTTTTATTTTTACTGAATCACCTGTCTAAATCCGAGGGGGAGCGGGAGATACAACGAATTTTCTCATAATTGAGATTCGGTGTCTGCTGATACTACGTCGCAATTTTAAACACTATTACTCATTAAACTATGTTCTCAAATACTTTTTTCTACTAGGTGTCACCTATTATTAAGGTCCAAACGTCATTCGAGGATAAATGTTAATGAGTGTCGGAAAGACTGAGACATCACTGTGGTTATTAATAATGACAGCTATTGGGTCGAGTTTGGTAATTTAAGAGAACAGTTCAACAAGGGGTTATTCAATTAGATTTGAAAACGACAATGTTATGGTCAGCGGGGAAGCAGTTCCGTGGTATTGTATTCCACAGATGGACAGTTTTAGGAAAGAAACTTTGCACATGGGATTTCAGTTTAGTTTTATGTACTAGAGAGTTAAGGAAAGTATTGAAATTTGTGGTAACTAGACGAGTATTTGTTGTGAATGTTTTTTAGGGAGACAACAGATTGAAGGTCTATTGAGCACCTGTCATAAAAATAATGACGGCGTCTTATTTTTAATCTGAAATATTAACAATTAACCAACTAGAGAGTGACGTGTACTTGTGCCCAAAAATTACCATTGCTATACTTATTTGTCAATTTCTATAATGAGTAATTAATTAAACTAAATAAAGGGTCAAGATAGAAGATACCGTGTTAATATTATACAATAAATCCGTAATAATACGTGTCATCAGAGGGTTCATCGTACATTTTTACTCTAGAGAAATTGTGTGTGATGTTGGTGTTGGACTTTGTAATTAATTACATCACTGGAAAGAAAGAAATGGGCAAAAAGAATGCAGGATGGCTGTGGATGGACATCCGGAGCGCGCGTTGTATTACGAGGATATTTCCTACAGTGATGTCTCATTTTTCTTTGTTAACTCAAAAAATTGAAGAGCTACGCAGACGGTAGTAATACCATTAAAAAGAGTGACATTTTGTGTTCCAGAATAGATTTTTCTATATAGCCAATTCTGAGGCAAACCAATAACAGAGATTAATTTCTTAGAGCCTCACACCGTCCTTCAACAGAGAGATGACACTTTCAAGTTATGAATGCATAAGTTCAGTTATCATAACAATGTTATTTTAAATGCCATGATAATCGGTAATAAAAATAGAAGGCATTACTTTTATAAACTATAAAGAATCGAAACATACCATATATATATACATATATATATATATATACATATATATATATATATATATATATATATATATATATATATATATATATATATATAGTAAGTTATAAAATGTATATGGCGATTAAGCTACACTGAATATTCCGCGTTTCCTCCACTCTAGGATTCTTCAGGCATATGCGCATAAGCCTGAAGAATTCTAAAGTGGATGAAAACGGAATATTCAGTGTAGCTTAATCGCCATATACCTTTTATAACTTACTAACTAGCTCTACCTACGTATTGAACACTTTTGAAGTAAATACTTAAAGTTTACGCATAAATCTATACTTTCGTATATTAATTTTATGTGAGTACATTAAGTAGTTATATATATATATATTATAATATTAAATCAGTAGTTTTACATTACAAAACAAAGAAATATATATTTATATTTTGTCTTTCATAATATTTTATTCTGTTTTACATGTGTTTCGTTGAATAGCGTACGAAGACCAAATAATTCATGATAATAAGTTATGTATTCCTAGAAAAAAACGTTCCTACTTTTATTTTTTTTTAATAAAGAGGATTCAAACTGGTGAAAATGGATAGAAATTGTAAGGTGTCATATGATTCATAAAAACATACTTAAGCATATAATTGGGATGTTACAGTAGAAAAAACAGAAATATTTTTATTCTCACGCGAGTGCTTAATAGTTTAAAGTACTATGTTTAATCTTCTATAATTATAGCCATACTTTCGGATTTTAGTTTCAAAACTAAATGTAAAATACTATTTAAAATGTAAAGGAAGTTCTTTTTAAGTATTATTAATAAGGAGCTCACATTTAAATAAAGTAAATTTGGCCGTTAAATTTTTTTCAGATTGGGAGAATACGAAACTAACGAGAATATCGCAATATGCCACGTTTTGTTTTCTATGATTACAGCCGTGCTTATTGTTTTTTTAGTTTCAAAACTAAAGGTATAAAATTGTTTAAAATTTACGGGATATTATACATAAAGTATTATTACTAGAGGTTTATATTTAATCAGACTAAATTTGCCAGTCAAATGGCTTCATAATATAGGAAATGCAAAACTAATCTTTGCCATGTGTTTCAGTCAATTTTGTAAAATTCACAGTAAACAAATTCAGGGAATCTGTGTTCATTAATTTATTAGATGGAAAAAATAGATCCTAAGATGGAAGCGGTATATGAATGCTTATCGTTTAAATATTATTATCAACTTTATTTATTAGTTAATTATTTCGAAGCAAAAACAAATCAGTTCATCAATTCATTGTTAACCTCCGATAAATTGAATAAATTCAATATTGACCTTATGAAAATTAAGTTTCAATGGTCAACCAAATCTGCCCAGAATTGCGTCCCTAACCCACCTCCATATATATTATCAACACACACACACAAATATATATATATATATATACATATATATATATATATATATATATATATAACTACTGTATTTACTCATATAAATTAATATACGAAAGTATAAATTTATGCGTAAACCTATTTACTTCAACAGTACTCAATACGTATTTACTTCCACAGTACTCAATACGTAGGTAGAGCTAGTTAGTAAGTTATAAAATATATATGGCAATTAAGCTGCACTGAATATTCCGCGTTTCATCCACTCTAAGATTCTTCAGGCTTATCTAATATATATATATATATATATATATATATATATATATATATATATATATATATATATATATATATATATATATATATACCCGAAAAGGGGAGTTATAATTGGTATAATGGATTCATTGCTACTTTATATAATACAGTAATTTTGTAAATAAACCACCTTTTTGTGCAAGAACGAATGACAGGCAATGAGAACATTTTTTCATAACATAAATAGGTTAGCAAAATAAATCTGGATGAAAAAAAACTAGAATCAATATCATGACATTTTTATTCTTGTTTTTTTTTAATGAGGTAAAGTGTGATGAACACTACCGTGGGGTCATAATTTTTTAAATACTGTTTTGCCTTAAAATTCCCGCAACACTATTTTTTTACATAGGCATCACCACTTATCAAGGCCAAGAGGCCACTCGATGATAAGGGTTAAAGAGTGTACAGTAGAACTTGGACAATATAGTAACTGTTAGTAATGGAGATTCGGTAAATTTGTTAACTTATATGGAACGGCTCATCAAAAACTTGTTTACGTTAGACTTGAAGACAACCATATTGTAGTCAGCCGGAAAGCAGAAAAACAGAAGTCAATTCCATAGGCGTGCAGTTCTAAGAAAGAAGCTTTGTTCATAGAAACTACGTTAAGGTTTAGGCACCGATAAAGAGTGGGGGAAAATAGTGATAGTGTTTTCTGCTAGACGGGTGTTTCTTGTGAAAGTTTGGCGAGGGGGGACCATAGAATGGGGCTCAGCCGAGCAGCTGCCATGAAAATAACGATAAATCAGAGACAAACTCGCAACATCCCTTCTGTCAGAAAGAGATGCAGGGAAGAGATAAGGACATCCCCTACGAAGTGTATTTTGAACTTTATCAAGGCAGGATATGTCCTTTCTAGCAGCTCCTGCCCAGATGTGGCAACAGTACTCTATCCTTGGATGTACCTGGCTCTTATATAGATAGAGAATTTCATCAGCAGTGAAATATCTACTGGATCAATAGAAGGATCCCACAATTTTTCCAGCGGCTTTGGCAACGGATTTTATGTATGTGTTCCATTTAAGATCAGGAGTAAAGGTCAAGCCCAGAAGTTTGTCAAAACATGAGGCCTCTCCAAGACGAGAGCCATTCATTTCAATTGATGCCAGATGGGGATCAGAGCGTTGATGATGTAAAGATAAAAACTTGATTTTAGATGCATTAAAAGTAACAAGCCATCTCTTTCCCCATTGTGCCACTTGCTCAAGATCAGAGTAGAGAGAATCAGAGAGAACTTGGTCGTTTACGGTCTTAGATGTGCTACCATAGATAGTAGTATCATCAGCATAGATGTCTACGAATGATCTAAGGATGTGATTTGGAAGATCATTTATATAGATCAGGAAGGAGTTGGGCCCAGGTTGGACCCCTGAGGGACTCCAGCATTAATACTAAGAGCTTCTAATTTCTGCCCATCAACCACTACTCTTATGAACCTCTCAGAGAGAAATGTTTGACTATGAAACACTGTTTCATAGTCAACAACTGATGATCCCCAAAATAATATTACGACTTGTGACTTATTGGAAGCAAACTAATGCAGTGATTCCAAAAGATGAAGTAACTTACAAGCGAAATAATCTTCATATATATATTCACCTCAGGATTCTGTATATATATATATATATATATATATATATATATATATATATATATATATATATATATATATACAGAATCCTGAGGTGAATAGGAACACAGATTAATGAATCCTGTGGTATGGAGACCTACAAAATATTTTTAGGAGGTAATATTATATAAGACAATCCAAGCCAAAATGAGAATAGCTAAATATACTTGAAAATAGCAAATAGAATTTTTGATTTCTTATTCAAATTTCATTCAGAAAAATATAATTTTTCAAGACGGAAAGTTATTGTTTGGACAAAGAACACCACTGCTAGTTTTTTTGCTTAACCCATGGATTTTCGATGTAGGGTCATCTTCTCAAAGGAAACGTCATTAGCAAATTGATCTATTTCGAAATAATTTTGCTATTCATCACATACAGAGAAGATATATCAAAAATACGTTTTTAAGAGACAGAGATGAAGAAAAAAGTAGAAAAATAGAAAAGACATGAAATTATGGTATCCCGGTGCCATGGTAGTCCTGGTATTTAGTGGGATGATGTGGTCAGAGTCCAAGTTAATTGAATATATCCACATTGTAGGTCAAGTCCAATTCATGTAAAGCATCCTTTGTCGTTAGTGATAATTCTTTGAGTATGAAAGGTCTGAGATTCATTTCGCTTCATTTTTAGATGGGGTAGTCCTTGTATGAACTGACAACTGAAAGCTATACACTATTATAGATTAAGAACCTCCGTAATATTTTTGATAAAAATTCAGGATTTTTGGACATTTTTAAATCAAATATTTTAAGAATTGACTTAAAATAGAGACACAATAAGATAAAGTAAAAAAAAATATATAATAAGATAAAATATGCCATAAACAGCATATTTCCAGCATTTTTCTCTTTTCCTATTAAGATGATGAGAAGAGAGAAAGTGGATGGGACGAATATGTTCGAATATGAGGGAAGGGAAGAAGAGATATATAAAGAGAAGAAAAGTCGATAGAAGAGAAAGGGAAGCTGGTGTTTGTTTAGAGTTGCGATGACCTCGGCGCAAAGAGTCAGTCCAAAGTGGTGGCGAGGTGATTTTCTATGATAGGCAGCTGGGATGGCAGGGAGGGGGGAAATAATTCTTTGGGGCATATGTGGGCAAATCAAGAGTAAAAGAACAGAATAAAAACATAAATGAAATAATGTAATGGTTTAAAAATTATGGAATTAAAGATAAAAGTAATTAAATTGAATATAAAATGTAGAGAAATAAGTAAATTATTTAAGTAAAACTTTTGCTAATAATGTAGGAAAATTGTAATATTTTATTTATCGATATGTGAGGCTGTTTATCGGAGTAATGTTATCAATAGAATCTATATGATTACATGCGTTATACGTATTGAAGTAATGATAGGAGAGGTATGTATGAACTATATATTATGAAACCAAAACGTAAGAGTACTCATATATCTTTAGTAATTGTTATAATAGTTTAGAATGCCTGGGGTAATATTAGTAAAGGACGATTAGTAATAATATTACAAAGAATGAGGATATAAAAAGTAGTTTTATTTTAATTTTTGAAGGAATATTTTGTGCCGCTGTTATAGCTCTTATTAGAGTTGGGTTGGTTGGTTTATGGCATATCAACTCTTTTCATGTAATTTAATGCTGAATCCAGTGATTTTGAAGATTTTTATTTTTTTTTTCAAGTCAGTTTCTATTTAACCCATAGTTGGAACCCTAAGATGTACTACCACTCTGGGTCAGAGTGGACCTGGAAGCAATGGCAATTCAAGGGTGGCTCCACACTCCCCAAAGCCCACAAGCTGGGGCCTCACCATCAGATATAGTTTAAAGTCATATCCAGGACCGCTCTTATTAGAGTCCATCCAATTAATATTAGGGTTTTAATTGAGATGTCATGAATACGTATATCAGGGATCGGAATTTTGTAGGCGAAAGGAGATTATGAAACAGTGGATAAGGTGAATCTTGGCATTATGGATCAGATTTTTATTTCCAAGTATATTATAGAACGTAATAAAGAGCCGTTTTAATATAATTTGTGAGTGAGAACGATAGAATTAAAGGGGCATAAATCGTACTAAATGTAGATGTACATAGGCGTTTAAATAATATGTAAAAGTATTTTCTGAAAGTAAGATTCTATAGCCTTGTATTATGTAAGGATGTATTTAGTTTGATATGAAGGGTGCATTCGTTAAAGAGGGAGGCTGTCACATTGAAGGTAAACTCCTATTATATTCGAACATAATTGGATTTTAGCATAATTAGATTTTACCTTTACCCCATTCTATTAAAGGATTATTATTCTATTTATATACCAAAATATCATATCCTTCGTTTATTTCAACGTTTATATTCTTTCTCTATATCCCTTAAAAATGATTTAATCTTTTATATATTTTCTATGTATGTGATGAATAGCAAAATTATATAAAACCAGAATTAATATTTGGCTAATGATTTTCCTCTGAGGAGATAAGCCTACATCGAAAACCTATGGATTAAGGAAATTACTTTCAATGTTCAAACAATAAATTTTTGTTTTAAAAATAATATTTTTCTGAAAGAAATTTAAGTATAGCAAAACTGTAATTTTTAATTTGCTCTATATAGTATGTTGAGCAATTTTATTTGGCTGGTATTGTCTTATATAAAAATATTACCTACTAAAAATATTTTGTAAGACTCGAAACCTCACAATTAATTAATCTGTGATCTAATTCATCTCGTTATTCATTATATATATATATATATATATATATATATATATATATATATATGTATATATATATATATAACGTAAAATAATGTTGAATATATAATATTTAATAATATAAATAAATACAGACGTCCCATAAAAAATAAGGGCGATCCATTCATATAGATATATGAATAAAAATAAGAGCTTATAGCTAATAAAAACCGCTAAGGTAGCGGAAAAAATAAAAATAACAGCATTTCGAAGTTATTTTATATCGCCTAAAATGCCAACAACAAATCTTATATATATATATATATATATATATATATATATATATATATATATATATATCGTGATGAATGCATACTTCTTCGTATAGTTAATTATCATAATAAATATGTTTTCTTTGTCTCTATCTCT
>NC_136488.1:10570459-10697959 GCF_053919585.1 Euprymna scolopes
GTTTGAAGACTGGGGTGGCATTGTCTTGTAACTTGGTTGAAGTCAAACATTGTTGTCCCCAATTTTTACCGTTACGTACTTCCGTACATTTTCATCCTACATTTGAGTCCCCGCTCTTTTTACGTAGCTCCTGTGGAGTCCTTTTGCTCTACAATGTGATGCTTTGTGTCCGTTTCGTCTCCACCGATCACATTTCCGAGACAAGTAGAGTTTGCCACATCCTTGGAACTGATAACGGGCTAACTGAGGTTTCTTTTGGGATTTTTCCGGAGGGTTATGTTTGGCTTTCGGTTGACTGTCTGGGGAGTAAGATTTTTTGTTACTTCGCACCTTTCCAATGTGTACTACACCTGCCTCTTCTATATTTTTGGAGTCTTGGTTATCCGAGATGATTATTTAGCATTCGTCAGCTAATTGTTGAAGGGTTATATTTGGTTCCTTTTCCAATCTGTTTAGTGTTCGGCATCTGAGTTCAGCGTCCGTAGTCGACACTAAGCCTTTAATGAAAATCAGGACATTAAAATTGTCGGCCGTCAGTTGGGATAGACTGAAATCGTCCCAATGTCTATTTACGACTGAAGCAAATGTGTATGTTGGTCTTCTTTGCGTGTCAGGTTGATGAATCTCCATCTTTTATGGAATAATCTGATTTTTGGAGAGAATAATTTCATTAATAATTTCACTGTATCGTCGAAGGACAATTCACTTGTCTGTTAAGGGATGATAGAGTTCACGAAACTATTATGTTCCGCAGCTCCCAATTTTTGTATTAAAAAACGAACCTTCATCTTCTCGCTCTATGACTTACAATCAATCCTGAATACGTCGCTAAATTCGCAAAAAATAGGCTTCTAAAGTCCGCTCCCTCTCAGGATGGTAGTGAAATGTTTCTAATACTGACTAGATCGCGGTTTAGGAAAAGCATTCTTGACTGACTCGTTGCTGTCTTTCTTCGCTATTACTTTAGTTAGAAATTCCAATTTTTTATTTGCCCGCGTCTGCATTTCCATATTTTTTTCATTGGTTTGCTTTCTTTCCTCTTCTCCTCTTCTATCCGCTTCTCTTTCTCTTATTTCTTCTTCCCTTTCTGCTTTTTGTTCTCTTTTTCCTCTCTCTCTTCGTTTTTCTTTTCTTTCTCTTATTTCTTGTTCCCTTTGTTTCTGTAATTCCAAAGTCTGAGTTTTCTGTAAACGTATCACTTCAACTAGTTGCCTTTAAAGCTTTTCCGTTTAAAAAAAATACTCTCACAGGAAAAATCTAGGTCTAAGAAATGCTAAATGACTTTTCGGAGAAGATAGGCAAAATTAATATCCACAAAGGAAAAAGTCACGTACGTATGGTTTTCACAGAAAAAAAAGTTCAATTTTCAACAGAAAACAAAAGACAATTGAGAATTTATTTTAACTTTCGAGAAAAAAAAAAACATACGAAGAATTTCGAGTCTGGAAGAATTTTAAATAATAAAACGAATTGAAATCCCTTTTCGTAGCAAAAATCCAGTCGAGTATCCACGTTGTTGTCCTGAATTCATGTAATCGAAGTAATGCGGTTTCGATCCTTCGTAGAGTTGATATACTTTTTCTTTTCTCGTTGTTTTTTTTTTCAAATATATTCTGTAAAACGAAAATGTCTTCTTCCAAAGAGGAAAAATAAAGATATTTGCACAAGCGAAAGTCATCCAGTTTGCAATAAAAAGCCAGTTTTTCTCTTTTTTCGTGTGTATAAAAAATGTTGACTTTTTACGAACAGTCCGAAAATAAAGGCTTTTGGATAAAAATAGAAAATTCTAGAACAAAAAAATGTCCTTTTTCAAATTTGAAAAAATTACATGACTTGCACAAACCAAATGTTTGAACAGAATTAGGTTAATTATTTAGCAATAGACAGCGTTGTAGTTTTCTTTTCTACTCATGGCTTTTTGAAAAATAAACTTTTCCGAGGTGAGGTTGTTTTTCGTAGTTCAAAAAACTTTATGGAGCCATTCTTTACATTTTCAAAGAAAACAGAAAACTACGAGTTTGTTGAACAGAAAGTGGTCGTTTATCCAAAGGAGATCCTTGTGAGCCCCTGTTCGAATCCATACGTTGCCAATGTTGTGGTCCTATTTAGATGTTCACAATATTTAGGTGAAAGAGTCCTGGTGGTCACTACGTGTGCTCTCGGCATTTCTTTTAATGTGGGAGAAAACCAGCTGAGTCTGGCTGTAGGCAAAAAAATTGTCTTAGTATAGAAAGGTTCCCCCCTCCATTGACTAAGAAAAATTTAACTTGGGTACAGTGTCAGAGCAGACATCACACCCTGGCCACCGACCGAGAGGTGAGTTACTCGCGTGCTCTCAGCACGACGGCAGAAATGCCTGACTTAAATAGTGCCAGACGGATCCATACTATCATAGATATGGGAGTGTTAACAACTCTAGAACATTAATTAACATTATTGTTGTTATTATTGTTATATATTTTAGTTGCTTTTTGCATATTTATTTAATTTTATTTATTCTTTTTTTCAGTTTCTTTTTCTTTTTTTCTTTTTCTCTTTTTAATTTATTGGTTTGATGGTTTAGTTTACTTAGTCGGTGAAACAACCTGGTATATGTAGGTCAAGCGGGTCGCTCGCTTGAATGAGTTAAGTATGGAGTAAGAGGAGGTGAGAGAGATGGGGGCTTTTAATTTACTGTTGGAGGTTTGATCTGAATGCAGTTAAGAAAGATAGAAAGATAAAAAGAAAAAGGACACAAAAGAGGAGGAATACAAGGCAATCAGTGTTTTAGTTGCTAGAATTTATTTATTCTTTGGACATTCTACCCTTTTTATTTAAACTTTAACCGATTATAAATGAAACGTTTTGCCTTCTTGCACAATTGTACATATTCACTAATTAAGATTAACAGATTACACACACACACACACAACACACACACACACACACACACACATATATATATAGATATATATTAGATATTCAATGTCTGAAGGTCTTTTAGTGATCATTATTATTTGTTTAATTTTGAATGAAAAAATAACCAGACGGGCGAATGGCGAATTATCTAGTTAAATGTTAGTTCGAATTTATAACAGAAACCAGTCCTTTTACCGATATAGACGTAGAAATTTGCCTCGTCTCTGAACGAGGGAATTAAATACTACCATAGCGACGGGAAAAATTGTCTTCCTCTTCTCCCATCCAACATTTCCAGCGGCTAAGCATGGTGTAAGGTAGACCTATCTTCAAACGCCCTCTTTCAGAGTATTATTTCTGACTTCTACTAAGTAGAATACTTAGTTGGAAATTTAAAAGTTTTTTATTTTAATTTCAATTTTCTTTATTTCTTTCTTTTCCTTTTTTGTTCATATACCATATGTATGTGTGATAGTGCACGATACCTCTGTATACAGGGGAGCTTTACACTATACCTGCGTCAGAACCACAGGAAAATAATTCTGGGTTCGATGCTGCTACAAACACCAAAATATGAAAAATGTCAATTACAAATTATCCAAACCATGGGACCCAGAAGAAAGATCTGGGTGTCATGATCGGCAGGTGCTCCTTCGGTAACCAGCATGGGGGACCCGGTCGTCATCCTGCGATTGTTGGCCAACTTTCTAGTTTCAGAAACTCAAATAACATGGACGCTGAAAAGATAGGTATAACCTCTAATTTCAGGGAACAAAATGATACCGAACAAACACCGCATAGCCATGATAACCATCAAAATGAAAAAAAAAAAACAAGAAAGAAAGGACGATGTTGACCGATTCTACGTAAAAAGGAAGGACGGCAGGGGGGACTGGTTAGTATAGAAGACTGTGTGAATGACACCAAAAAGCACTAGACAAATACATAATACAAAACACTGAAAGAATAATCATAGCAGCGAGAGGCACTGAAAAAAAAAGCATAAAAACAGAAAACATAGAGACAAAGGATAAGACAAGAAAAGAAAAGTGGGAAGAGAAACAACTACACGGAAGATTCATGAGGATGACAAAAGATGAAAATAATGAAAACACGTGGGCATGGATGCGAAAAGAACACATAAGCCGAGAAACTGAATCCATAATAACTGCATCACAAGACAACTCAATAAGAACTAACCACATCAAAGCAAAGATCGACAAAACACAAGAAAACAGAAACGCAGACTCTGTGGACAAATAGACGAGACAATAAACCATATAAGTGACCCAAAAGGAATGCAAGAACAGCCACAACCAAGTTGGAAGGGTGGTACACTGGGATTTATGCAAACAGCTGCATCTCGAATGCACAGACAAGTGGTACAAACATAAGCCGGCAACAGAACTTGAAAACGAGAATCACAAAGTCCTAATGGACATGGACGTATAAACTGATAAACCCATCAAAGCAAGAAGACCGGATGTCGTACTAATTCAGAAGAAAAAAGTCCTGCCAAATTTAAGACTTTGCTGTTCCAAGGTGAATATCAAAGAAAAGGAGAAACAGAGCAAATACACAAAGCTAGCCAGAGAGCTGAAACTTTGAAAAAGAATGGGAGAAATTGGAATCAAAAGAGTGATTGGAAAAATACAATGAACAATAATGAAAACGGTTGAAATATTAAGAAACCCCCTTGAATGTGGAAATTAACACATGGGAGCAACAAGCGCGGGCCAGACAAACTGCTGCAAAAGAAAAGCATGAAACACTACATGGGACCAAGAACACTGAAGCCGCATATCTATAAGTCCTCTTATCCCAACCCCACCCCAAGCCTCCCATTGCCACATCACTGCCCCTGCACTCCCCAAAAAGAGTGAGACCAAATAACCAAGGAGTCAAGGAGGAAGGAAAGACTGAGGAACTGACCAGGTCTCCGCCGGATGAGTACGAACTGGAAACTTAGGAGCATATTGCCACTCAAATTCCATTGAAAACGAATAGCGGTTGCAAACGAGAAATCAATGGCAAGCAGCTGTTGCGATAATGCACATTTATTTGCAAATATTATCGAAAGAGGTGGGCAGTACTATTATTATTATTATTATTATTGTTGTTGTTGTTATTATTATTATTGTCATTTTTACTTCATATTTTATCACACACAGGTATATAAATATAAAATACAAAAGTTTAATCTAAAATTATTTTTACTAGCTGTGTGTGTGTGCTTGTGTGCTTGAGCTTAAAACATGCCTCTTTGGATTTTTTCTACGCTTACGGTTTTTATAAATAAGTTAAAAGTTTTCACCCTTTCTGAAAAAGTTTGTAGATCTGAACGAAACAGGTAAAATCACTCGTTAGATTTTTATCACCGTTTCTAATTGTTTTCTTTTTGTCTTCCATACATTCTGCTTCTACGACATTTCATTTTATGGTATATCGTATATTCATTTATCATATATTTAGAGAAAGACAGAAGAAAAGGGAGAGAGAGAAAGAAAGGCACGTGTTAGTGTCAGTGCCAAAGAGGCGCACATATTCTCTTACAGAGACGAACAACTCATCAAATACTTAAGCATATTCTGTAAATATTTCCTCTTCAGATTGACGTCACAGCAGCTGTGCGTTGTTTCCGTTGGGTCTAATGGCTGACATTACATACGAGGGACGAAATGCCTCGCGTCGTTCATGTGCCGACTTACCAACATCTCCACCAACCCACATACTCATTTACACACGTGCATGTTTTTCTCAACATACGTACTTATCTATACATACACAAGTAAATTAATTTTACAAGTTTGGTTTAGACAGGCACAAGGACACGGTAATGGAGCACATAATGAGAAACTACTTCTTTAGTTGGTAAACAAGCTAATTATCTCCCCTGTCAGACATATTGTAATGGTGAATGAACATCTGATCAATATGATTCATCAATTATCAAATAATTTGGTTTCCTTTTTATTGATGCCAGTTTTAAGCGAAACAGAAACATACACACTCTAAGCTTATTTATCACATATGCACATTTGGTATATATATATATATATATATATATATATATATATATATATATATATATATATATGTATATATATATATATACTGAAAGTCACTTTGTCACTAGATAAACTACGAGTTAATAAGAATACAGATTAACACTGAGGAACACCGAAAGATCGGCCGAAAAATTATATGCTTTTGAAAGAAACATTCTTGTTTTTTTTATCAAAAGACTTTTTGTATTCGTACACGTCAACACATAGGAAATAAATACAGAAAAGATATAAACATTTATATATTTTTCGTATAGACTTTTTATTCATACATATTTGCACACACACACACACACACACACACACACACACACACACACACACACACACACACACACACACACACACACAGGGTGACCCCAAAATATAAAAAGCTAAATGGAGGCCATCTAGAACATATGCTGTAGAACAGAGAAAAAAAGGCCAAAGACCCTAGTGTTTTGATGTGATGTTTTGAATATAATAAACTAGTTACGACCAAAGTTTCATTTCATTCGGACAAAACTAAGAAACAGGGCCTAATTAGAGTTGGGGCCCATTTTTTTTTGGAGGGGGGGTCACTATATATATATATGTATATACACATTTTCATGATAAAGCTAGAACCCAGAATTAAATGGAATTTATCGATTGCATCGACAACGGACAACGCCAGACCCAAAGTGGGTTTCGATGTACTGCATCTCATCAGTGATGTGCTCCGACATAGGCGTGATCCCAGGTTTTCGCACGCATGAAGTGTGCAACACTGACGACCTAACCGTATGGACCATCTAAGTTCTAGCTTTACCATGAAAAAAGTGTATGTGAACGGGTATTTATATCTATCTATCTATAATCTCTTAATGTCTAATATAAGTAGAAAAAGTGGTTCATCCTTCGTAGAGACGTGAGGTCCCTCAACAAATGGGTTGTTCCGAAATCGTGTCTGGGGAGTCGGCTGATTTCAGCTAACGGTTGTAGATGTGATGTCTACCGCCTGCATACCAGCAGTAACTATCTTAGTTGTATAGGACGTGTGACTTGTCACATAATAGAATGTAGAACTAGATAAAATATCAAATTTAAATCGAGGAATAGCCAATAGGTTGTGCCGTGGCCCATACGGTTAGGTCGTCAGTGTTGCACGCTTCATGCGTCCGACGACCTGAGTTCGCGCCTATGTTGGAGCACGTCACTGATGAGATGCAGTTCATCGAAACCCACTTTGGGTCTGGCGTTGTTCGTTGTCGATGCAATTGCTCGATTCCATCTAATTCTAAGTTCGAGATTTATCATGAAAAAAATGTATGTGAACGGGTATATATATATATAGTCATCCACATACAGTACTGTTTCGCTGTTTCACAGCTCATCAGTGCGGCTAGACAGGTAACTACCTCAAGCCAGGATTGAAACCCGACCGTTTATACGGCAGTCAAGGCTTCTAACCATTACGCTATTGGCGGCTGCTTGAACGAGTAGTGAGTTTAACGATGTCTTAATGTCTAATATATATAATGTTTTTATTTATATATAGAAATATATAGTCGCTACACTAATCTCGTTTTAATTCACGAGTTTTCCCTCCTGAATACCTTTATCTTGGTGTATATCTATAATATAAAGCTGAACGTCTTTGTGTGTGTCTGGTCACGAATAGGCTCCTATATGGTTGTCTATTATAGAAAACTGATCACATATAATGATAGAAGATGTATCGAGACACAGGAATGGCTATGTTTGATCTGGCATAATGATGATTCATTAACATTTTGGGGTCTGCGTACGCGCCTGGTCCACAAAGTATTTGAATAAAAATTAAAAAAAATTAAAAACAAGAAAAAAACCTGTACAAGTGTTTTTGATATAGATGTACATAATAATACTTTGATAAGTATGTTTTAACTTAAATAGGGATGGTATAATAAAATTGTGGGGTTTGCGTTCGCGCCTGGCCTCCATACAATGGAAATAGGCACAGACTTTAATAAAGACTTTTCATATCTATCTGCGTAATTATACTTTGATAATTATCTTTCAGTTTGAAGAAATATGGTATAATAAAATTATGGGGCGTTCGTTCGCGCCTGACCTCCATAGAATGGAAATATGTCACAAAGTTTAACAAGGTTTTTTAATATAGATCCACAGAATATTGTGTTTCTGCGTGAACAGGTATGGTATAATAAATTATGGAGTTCATCTATTTTATTTTTACTTTCATCATATTTTGCTTTGGTTTTGATACCCCCAAATTCGAAGTTATCTGTTTACAACCCTTCCTTTTTATAACCTATCATACTTTCATAAATCAGAGTCCATTTTCTATAGGCTGTTTTTGAACCCAGTCAATGACGGGTACTTTTGCGAGTATATACATATATATATATATATATATATATATATATATATATATATATATATATATATATATATATGTATTGGATAGCGGGTCAGAGGAATCGTCCTAGTTACTGAACTCGAGTGATACAATAACAAAGAAGAGGAGAATGAATTGTGGGATGGCGGGCCAGGCATGAATAGATAGTCATGATTATTAAACTCGAGTGAACAGCGGTCGTTGAATGAGAGAACAAAACAAAATAACAAAGAAATGTATACTTTATGAATTGAAAATCACTAGATAAAGGTAACTGCGTTTTAATAAGAGGAGAGAACTTGGACGAATGCGTCAAAATGTGTTGTCGGGACTGAGTGTAGGTGACTTCATTCCAAACGGCGCAGACAAATCGACCATCCATTATATCTCTCATCCAACCACACGTTGACATGTCAAGTAAGCTGATTGATTTTATAAACCAAAGTTAATCACTTTATTTGTAAAGCACGTAACACTAGTGTTTATACCAATAGTGTTCAATACATAATTAGAGCTAAGTAATTGTTATGTATAATTCAGTAAGAGTACATCAATTTGGTGCGCTCTTATTGAAGGAAACACTAACAACGACTGTGTAGTGACGACTAATTTTTGGAATTATTTTAGAGATGAGTAAATTTGTTTTTTATTTAATTATTTGGAATATTATCCTCATCTTCTAGTTGTTGCTTTCTACGACGTTTCGACCAATTATTCCTCTGGCCTTCGTCAGGTTAACCCCAACGGGATAGGAATGTCGAATCATCCGACTACATCCATAGCAATTACTGTTTTCAGTAGTTGTTAGATCACCAGGGTTTGGTCAACTAATCCCCTGACCGACTTTGGGTGGGATATAAACCGCTACCTCCAGTTAGAATCACTTAGAATCTTGGATATCCTGCATCTCTATCCACTACGCCACGGCCTCAAAGGGAAATCAAGGTTGGATTTTTTGGTCTTATAAATCCACAATCTTCCAATTGTCGAGTGTGTACCGATTGTTATATTGGTGAGATAACAACAACTACTGAAAGCAGCAATTGCTGTGGATGTAGTTGGATGGTTCGACATTCCTATCCCGTTACGGTTAAACTGACGAAGGCCAGAGGAATAATTGTCCGAAAGGTCGTAGAAAACAACAACTAGAATATGAGGATAATAGTCCAAATAATAAAATAAAAAACGTCTGTGTAGTTATTATTATCATTATTGTTATTATTATTATTATTATTATTATTATTATTATTATTATTATTATTATTATTAGTAGTAGTAGTAGTAGTACTAGTATCGTATGGGTTAGTCTTGTATACCGCTATTTTTAAGCCAATCTGAGAAATTGTCTTTAGATAGATGGGCTGTCGCATAGCCTCCTTCCAGTCAGCTGATTGGACAGTTTAGGATCAAGATATCTGTGTCCCTGGGGGGGGGGGGTTCCTTGCCCTGTGGGCAGATTGGGGAGTCTTTTTTTCTCCATCTGTGTTTGTTTACTGCAGTCCTGCAGTGTCTAGTTCTAGTCTTACTATTTGTAGCAAAACCTGGGAGGCGCAAAGTTGGGCTTTTAATGATATCCATCCTTTAATGGTGTTTTTTCTCCATTCCTCCTTCCATGTCTCACCTGGGTCGAAATCTTTTTATTTTTGAGTTGTAAAAGGGCTTTCGGGACTTGAGTCTGGAGGTATCTGGGGAAGTTTTGAATGAATTTTGAGTTGATTTTTATATATTACTATATAGAAATATGTTAATGTTTGTTTGTGTGAGCGAACACAATTAGTGACGGATAACAACTTGACATTATCTATATACATTTATAAAAGTGAACGTGTGTGTGTGTACATTTCCCTACGCAATAACTCTGTCAATTTTTAGTCTACAGACTCGAAATTTGATATACAGGGTACTGAGATTTGGGAAAATCGATGTGATTGGTTTTTGGCCAGAAATTTGGCGATTAAGGGATCAAAGTTCAACGATTTAACCTTTGAGAATTCTACCAAACTCATCCGACAATTTTGGGTCTACTCACTTGAAATTTTAGATATAGGTTCCTTGGACATGGATCTTACTTCATAACTTGATTTGATCTAAAACAATAAATTTTAAGGGGTCATAATAGGGGTCGAAGTTAAAAAAAATTGACCTCTGCTGTCTTTTCCAAATTACTCAGACAATTTCTGGTTTAAATATTTGAAATTTTACATAAAGGGTATTCAGAGATAGGGCAAGCTTTTTAATCAGTTTGGATCGAAAATTTTTAGTTATCAATATATAAATGTATGCATGTATGTATGTATGTATGTCTGTTTGCATGTCTGCATTACACTTTCAATAGAGGCGACGGATTTTACCAAGATCAGTATCGTTTTAAAGTTCGACCTTTCATACGACAAATATCGAAAAATTGGCTAAAATCGTTTTAATATCTTTCCCTTCAACTAGGCACTTTTCTACAGAGGGTCGCTTTTTTCGCCGATATTTTTGAAAATTATCCTCTCCTTTAGATTGTCTAGCTTTAATTTAAAAAAATGTCGCTTTCGGTTTGGTGGTGGTCGTAACAGCATAAACGTTAGGCTTTACCCCCTTCTTTTCCTTCTTCGCGGTACGGGTTCGAACCTACCTTCCTACTACCACTTTTTTTTTTGCTCAACATGCATATCCAAACACCCGGGCAATGCCGAGCTAAAATGCTAGTATATATATATATAAAGTGAACGTGTCTGTCTGTCTGTCTGTGTACATTTCCCTACGCAATAACTCTGTCATTTTTTAGTCTACTGACTCGAAATTTGATATACAGAGTACTGAGATTTGGGAAAATATATGTGATCCGGTTTCGGCCAGAAATTTGCCTGTTAAGGGGTTAAAGTTCAACGATTTGACCTTTGAGAACTCTACCAAACTCCTCCGACAATTTTGGGTCCGAACACTTGCAATTTTATATATAGATTCCTTGGACATGGATCTAACTTAATAACTTGATTTGGGCCCAAAACAATAAAGGTTAAGGGGTCATAATAGGGGTCAAAGTTGTAAAAAATTGACCCTTTTTTTTTGCTTAGCATAAACCTCCAAACACCCGGGCAACGCCGGTCACCCATGCTAGTATATAATATGATGTTATATTCTATGGCGTAGTTTGGTTCAATGAAGAAAACATAGACATTATATATTCTATAATATTATTATATATATCATCAGTTCTGAAATAATATATGATATTTAAGCTATGTAGTAGCTTCCGCGTGTCATCGCCGCCGGGGACCCTCATGCATAACTTACTACATAATTCTATGCCAGTACAGCGCACTGTTGAAATAAATACTGAAAATCGATAATGAACTATTGTATCTTATAACATCTCATGTGGATATATATATATATATATATATATATATATATATATATATATATATATATTTAATCATGACAAATCACACTCCAATTCTTTTTGACGGATTAATTGTTGCTATTTTTTCTGATGAGTTAAGGGCATAATAGATTCACTGCAATAATAATTAAGTGATTGATTTTGCGTTACGAAACAGATACTGTCAAGAATTGTATTAGTCAACTGAATTAAAGGAATAAATTATAAGATGGTCAACATAATCAATTTTGGAATATAAATTTTTGTCATTTATTCTCTATAATGCTCTGTAATTATATTGAGCTTCTTAAATATGGATTGATATATATTATAAGAAAATATATCTGTACAGAAATATATATGTATATATATAAATATATATATATATATATATATATATATAATCGAAAATTTTAAATACTTTAAGATCACAGATTATATATTACTGTAAGCTTAAAGTCCATATAAATATTAATAAGTTATAAAATATATATGGCAATTAAGCTACACTGAATATTCCGCGTTTCATCTACTCTAGGATTCTTCAGGCTTATTCCGTGCTTCATCTACTCTAGGATTATAGACATAAGCCTGAAGAATTCTAGAGTTGATGAAACGCGGAATAATCAGTGTAGTTAATCACCATATATGTTTTATAACTTACTAAATAGGTCTACCTACGTATTGAGCACTGTTGAAGTAAATACTTAAAGTTTATGCATAAATTTATACTTTAGTATATTAATTTATGTGAGTAAATGAAGTAGTTATAAATATTAGCATTAATATTTATAAGACAATCCCAACCAGATAAAGAGGCTCAATATACGAGATAGAGCAATAAAAAAAATGAAAATTTGGAATTAAATTAATGTAAATTTTAAAATGTATGACAAATGTATTATTCAACAAATAATACGAAAATGTATTTTTTCTAAATCCATGAATTTTCAATAAGTGACTCATCTCATTAGAAGAACTGTTTTTAGCAAAATAATGTTTATAGGCTGTCATCAATTTTGCTATTAAGGACATAGATAGAAGTTTAAAAAGCTTGCATGAAAAGTCTAAAATAAGCCCAAATTAGAAAATTATATTCAATGGCGTAGTTAGGTTCGGTGAAGAAAAAAAAATAGAGATACAGTCTTAAGATCCAAAACATTGAAGAAAATCATAATAAATGGAGATTTTTTAATGTTCAAATTAATTCATATGATGTAATCCATAAAACACTATATGGTAAAATCGATTACAAATTGTGTTATTTCCACAAACTTACTGGTGGGAAGCTTATTTCTGAAATGTTAAGTAAATAACGTTTATGGACAATTTCTTATCCAATTAATATATTTTAAATTAATATATGTTAAATTAATATATATATATAAAAGCATTAAAATAATTAAAATTACAATAGAATGTAGGCCCACTACGACAGAGAAAAATTCCATAGGGCTCCACCAAATATTAAAATATAGAAATCATTTTTTTAAATTTTAATATCGCTTGCTTTGACTACTACGCCTAGCGTCATTTTTCAGTAAAATATCTTGTCTCTCGGTGGTGGAAATTCAGCCCGCAAAATGTAAATTATGTGTTTAACAAACAAGTTTAATATGCAATAATCTTGCCTTTTTAACTACGACGTTTGTTTTTCTAACATTTATTTAAAAATATGATTTCAAAAGGAAAAAATAGTCATTACTTTATCTTTAAATTAATAAAAATATAGATTTGAATCAAAATAGAAAAGAAGCTACCATGACACATTTTGCTTTAACACAACTTTTAACTTCCGGTTTAATTATGAACAACGATTACGGACATTTGTAAATTCCACTTTTATCGAATGGTTTAATTTTTAAAATGTTTAATATTTAGGAAAATTTTACTAGTGGCCTAGAAATACATAGTTTTATATACAAAACCGTTCCACGTGCGGTGTACAATGAGATTAAATTACAATATGTTATGTTTTAAACATTATTAAAAGTTGATGTTTTGCAAAAATATATTTTATATATGACAAATTATATTGGACTGTATTAATATTTAATGTAGCATTAATTCTGTTAACCACCTCGTCTTATATATATTTTGGAATTATATGTACTAGCAATGGGTGTCCGGCGTTGCCCGGGTGTTTGGAGGTGTATGCTGAGCAAAAAAATAAAAAACAAACAAAAAACGGTAATTTTTGTAACTTTGGCCCCTACTATGACCCCTTAAAATTTATTGTTTTGGGCTCCAATCAAGTTATTAAGTTAGATCCATGTCCAAGGAGCTAATATATAAAATGTCATGTGTTTAGACCCAAAATTGTCGGAGGAGTTTGGTAGAGTTCCCAAAGGTCAAATCGTTACACTTTGACCCCTTAACATGGAAATTTCTGGCCGAAACCCGATCTCATCGATTTTCCCAAATCTCAGTACCCTGTATATCAAATTTCAAGTCTGTAGACTAAAAATTGACAGAGTTATTGCGTACGGAAATGTACACAGACACACAGACACTTTCACTTTTATAGATATATAGATTGTATTATACATACCGTTTGTTTACTATTTATTTATTTTTACTTATTTTGATTTCGTTTATTATACAGGGTGACAAAATCAGCTTTTTGAAAATACACTAGTTGATTTATGTTAATTTGACGCGTTGAATTTGAACATGGCGATAGTTCATCTGTATCAATGCAGATTTTCGTGAATATCAATTATAAAAAGAAACACATGTGCAGACACAACCTATACCTGAAACACTATTGATTGCATTTGTCGCTATATTTTATGAGTAATAAGTTATTATGAGAAAACAATTGTTTTCAAAAACGCATTATTCATTAAATCATATAAATGATTGAACAGTGTGAAGGCAATTTTAAAGAATTAAATAACTTGTCATATTTAAGCTATAAATACAGAATGTGACTTTCTGTTTCTCTAGATTTCTAGAATGTTCAACGACAAACAAATATCTCTTCAGAGTCCAACAGTAGTCAACCATAATAACCGCATTCAAGTGTCTCTGGTATCTGATCTCTAGTTTTCTGATATATTAATGGAATTTCTTATAATGCACGTCAGTCAGCGCGCCAACGAGGCATATGTCAGACCAAGTAGGTCATTTTAACGCTCATGTTGCATCCGAGGTTTTTGAAAGCACTCATCATATTTGATGTAAGCTCAGTTTAGTTTCTGGCCTTTTTGTTACTGAGAAAGTTTTTCACAAACACCTTTCATGTTTTCAGTTATACTTCATTCATAGACTTTTCACACTAAAGATATTTGATGTCTTGACGAGTTTGAGGAACCGCAAGGATGCTAGATTTCAGCGTTTCAATCGTCAATCTTGTATTTGAATGTGAGTGAAGCAGTCTCCATGCTTATCCACAGCCATAGTAAACTATTTAATCAAACCAAGCTTATGTTCAGAGGTTAGAAGAATATCTGGTCTCTTTCCACCAGAGGGTTGTTAATGTTGTTCTTTAATGTAAAACGCAGTAATTCCTCCCGTAGAGGCCAATCATTGGTCGAGTAGTTTAGAGCTGGATCCCTCCTACGTATTCTTGAATACTGAGTGAACGCGGGCTGCTGTTCGAACAAGAAGTTCATCATTTTCATGTAAACGTAAATAATAAAAGCTTAGCATACTAAATTTTGTCCTCTACGTACTTTGCCACTTTATATCCCTTATTTAATGTCGTCAAGTGAACGAGGGGTACAGAAAGAAATTGGTTGCCGTTGTAACGCACGGCATATTTCAGTGATATCTTTCTGTTATCGATGAAGATGACTGAGAAGCTGGAATTTTATATTAGTATCCGTCATCATCTCTGGTTCGTAGTGAAGGCTTTCTTGTCCTTTTTTTGACTTTTTTCGTTTTTGCAAGTATTTTTTGGCTCAGTGGCTTGTCGAAATTTTGCAGCCGGTGCGTGAATTATACAGCACGCACTGTATTCCTAATTCTTTTCGGTTTGTCAAATGTCTACGTGGGTTGGATTTGAATGCAGAAACATCCTTTATGTGTTCTTTCGATGTCTCTAGTCTCTTTACTAACATACCGTTAAATGAGACGATACATATTTGCGCTTTATGGTGGTCACCTTACTTCTCCACGCCTTTCCAAAGAGATATTCACTGAACTAATTTTAATGTGCACCAAATCAGTGGAGTTTAGCTTTGGTGACATTATGTATTGTCAGGTAGACGGGGTTTCAATGGGGAGTCCGTTGGCCCCAATTTTAGCAGATATTTTTGTCGGTTATTACGAATCCGTTATGTTTAATTCTGCAACAAAACCCACCACATATTTCAGATATGTTGACGACACTTTTGCTATGTTTTCATCGCAAAGTGAAGCGTTATCTTTTTTTAATAGGTTGAATTCCTTATATGGGGCTCTTAAGTTCACTATGGAAAGTGAGAAGGACAATTCTTTTCCCTTCTTGGATGTTTTTGTTGAACGTTCAAGAGGGGCTTTTTCACTACCATTTATAGTAAACCCATTTTTACTAGCTTATATGTGAACTGGTCTTCTTTTTACCCAAATCACGCGGTAGCTACATTAGGAGCGTAATAATTTTGAAGTGATAGAAAAATAGTGAGACTATTTTGGTCTGGGAGAATTAAAACTATACGCCTATTTCACAGAGATCACTTTGGTTCTCCCATCCCAAAACAGTCTCAATATTTTATCTCTCCTTACAAATTTATTTCGCTCTCAGTGTAACTAATAAGGTTTCGAAATACTATGGTATAAAAATTTCCTACTTATCCTCCTCCCCTAATTCATGTATCATCCTTATTAAATGTATATAAATAAATAATTTGAAAAATCATAAGCAAACCAACACCTATGTTATTATTTATTTGTCTGGTAAAAATATGTTGGGAAAAAGTTTATGGAGACAAAATTTGCTAAATTTTACTTTATTTGAATAAAATATATACATTTAAGTCATACTAAACAGCTTTAATACGATGAAAAACCGTCTGTATAAGAATTATATATCAACATATCGACTGAAGAATCACGTCAAGTTTGTAGTATTTTTGTGAAACCGAAGGTATCCACTGTAGAGCCGGCTAATGCACATTGTAAATATAAATAAAAATATACATGATCTAACACGAGTTATTGAGCACTATTTTTCCTATAACAAGAAATTACATTTGGAGAGTTCGAATAAAAAACGCGATAAACGCCATTTAAAACAATTACGAAAGGTTATAATAATAACACTATGCAACAAATTTGAATTGAAAAAAAAGTACAAGACATATAAGACCTGTTTCGGTGTAAGAAAAATATGCTGATTCCAAATCTGACATTTATTTCTCTGGATTAGGTACCATTTTCACGTACTTTATTATTAATTATTTTGAACCCCCCCACCGAATTCACCAGTTTAAACAACATTTGTCCTCTTAACTCTTTTGTGTAGAGTGTCATCATTCTTTTTTTAAATTCCAGCAGTAGTCTGCCAACATACCAGTGTTCCATTTTCCTTTAAAACGTTTTTCTATAAATGAAATATCTTGATGGAACTTTTCGCCATGTTCATCACTCACATGGCCAAGATTCTCAGCAAAAAAATCCAAATGAGAGTGGAGCACATGAACTTTTAGAGACATGTTACATCCCATATCATGAAAATGATGCAATAGATCATTCACAACTTGCACATAGTCTTCTGAACGATATTTTCCCAGGAAGTTATCACAAACTTTCTTGAATGACTCAAAGGCACATTTTTCTTTTCTCGTGAGATGTGTGTTAAAAGTTTCATCAAGAACAATTTTTCGAATTTGGGGACCTATGAAGATACCTTCTTTTATTTTAGCTCGACTTAATGAAGGAAACTTTTCTGCAAGATATGCAAATGCCAAGGAATCCTTGTCTAGTGCTTTCACAAACTGCTTGAACAAACCGAGTTTAATATGCAAAGGTGATAAATGGATTCTATCACTTTGCAGAAGTGGTTTGTGTTTGATGTTATGTTTTCCTTGCTCAATTTCATCTCTAGCAGGCCAGTGCTTGCGTACATAGTGTTCAGCTCTTGCTCTAGAGTCCCATAATCACAAGAAGCAACACAATTTAGTATAGTCTGGCTGAACGCCAGTGAGCATGGCTATAACCTTGAAATCTGCACAAACATGCCATTTATGGACTTCATAATGTATGCTTCCTAAAATTGTTTTTAAATGTTCATATGATTATTTCATGGTTGTGCTGTAAGCTATAGGAACAGATGGCAGGGTGTTCCCATTGTGAAGCAAAACAGCTTTTATGCTTTCCTTGGATGCATCTAAGAAAAGTCGCCAGTTGGTGTTATCATATTGTATTTCCAGCTGTTCAAAAAGTCAAACAATGTCATTGCAGAAGCATAAATCATCTGTCAAAGTGAACAAAACATGCAAGTTTTGTGCACGTTTTCTGTACAATGTTATTTTCACACCTTTTCTAAGAAGATTTCGTTCTTTAAGCCTTGATGCAAGAAGTTCACTTTTGTCTTTGGTTAAATAAAGATCTCTGCATAAGTCATTTAGAGCATCTTGAGAAAATAGTATTGGTTTATTATTGCTTTCTGAATTAGAAAATTCTACTGTTTCATCACTATAATGTTCATCCCCACTGCTTGAACTCCACATTTCATGATCAGGGGGTTTTGGTACAGGTAATTCTTTTGAGTGCTCAACTGGGCGCATTGCTGATTGAAAATTTGGGTAAACAATGTGTTTCTGTTTTTTTGCTGTTGTACAGCCCGTATAGTCTTGCTGACAAAAATAGCAATCATTAGAATGATCTTTCTGCTCTCGCCAAATCATTGGCACACCAAACTTCATGTGAACATTCTTTTTTGCATACCATGCGCTCAATGTTTTCACACATGTAAGGCAACAGGCATGAGGAGCTCATGACTTGTCTTGGTCTCCTATATCAAAATGAAAGTACGCCTTGTACAATTTCTTGATATGGCTGGTAATGCTGCGCCTTTCTTTAGCAAATGTTAATTCGCCACATATGTAGCAGAATTTGTTGAATCATTTTTGCACTGTCTTGAAGTCATCGTCAAAGCCTATACTGCATCTAAAGAATAAAGACAAAAAAAAAAGTAAATTGTTTTATAAAGAAAAATAAGGATTCCATAATGTGAACATGTTAAGACATTATAAACGCCCACTAGCAAGTTATTAGATTCTTTCGTACATAAAGTAAGGGGTTGATAAAATTTCATTTCTATTTTTTGCATTTAATTTAGTAAATTTTCAGAAAAAAATGTATAAAATGCCCCTTTATGTTTAAAACATTTAAATACACAATAATCCGGTCTTTATTGTAGTTTTTAGTTAAAAAATACTTTATTAAATGGATATCTATTTTTAACCCTCAGATTTTTTCCCGTGCCCTAAAATAAGGTTCTGAGGCAGGTTTTAGCTTCTTTTCCTTGACTTTTTAGCCTACATTAAAAAATGCTTTTCTTGACGAATACCATGGCTTTTCGGAAGGTGGTGAATACTAAACCATGTGCTACAGCATTATGTTTTTACTTTTGAAAAAATTAGCCCTTGGTCAAGAAAATATTATGCTAACCAAGCTAGCTCTGTCTTCTAGCTCTCTTAAATCTGGAAAAATAGCTCATTTCGGCTGACTTTAGCAAATAAATGATTCAAATAAATGACTTAACAAATAATGTACATAATATGTGTATATTAAACTGTGTTTTTCTCTTAAGATTTATAATTTAATACACATAATATGTGACTGCAAAGTCGTCAGTAACCCATTTTTGACGTTTTTACTGAAATTTACGACTGTGGCAATTTTGCACAAATTATACCTAATTCAACAAAAAGAAAGCCAGAAATAAAATTTCAACGTTACTAGGTATACAAAAATTGCTGCAGATATCCTGTACTTTTTTTAGTGTTGCACAGTGTAATAAAAAAAATGCGACATTTCAGCATACGACAACAACATGAAATCTTCTTTACATGTGATAACAACAGGGTTTCTAATTTTATTCAGAGCTTTTAGTCACATTCGGGGTTTTACATAATCGCCATTTTATTTATTTATTTTTTTCAATAAATAAAATTTATTGCGTTTTGCACTCACACTATAGGTATATACTAGCAGATTTACTCGCCGTTGCTCGGTGTTAAAAGTAATTCCTTGAAAAAAAATTAAGTAAAAATAGAAAGAACTTAGACATGTGTATACGAGTATTATGTTTTTTTCGAAACCGTTCACTTTTTGCAAGTAAAAAAAAAGAAAAAATATTCGAAAAATACTTGATATTAAAAGCAAAAACTAAAGGGAGTGAGCCAAGTAGGAAAACCATTAGACCAGCAGGACACGCTCTTCAAAAAGTGTTTTTAGCATAAGGAATATGTAATGTGAACAGTTTATGTAAGCGCAATCGTGAAAAGTTAGCAAATAAAGCAAATCCGACGACTTCCATGTACCAAATTTTTCAATTTTGGCCCATTAGACCATTAGAAGCCCCTTTACCAAATTTAAACCCATTAACAAGTTTTCCACATATCTTAATGACCTATCTACCAATTTTCAAGTCTGCAGATTAAAAATTCGTTTAGTATATAGGTTGAGAAATGTACTCACGTATATCACACTTATATATATATATATATATATATATATATATATATATATATACGTTTTATTTTTTTATTTTTATTATTTTTTACTACCGTATCTTTCTGTAGCTTCCTCAGACTTTTACAGAAAAGTTTCTTGAAGAAATGTACTCACATATATCACACTTATATATATATATATATATATATATATATATATATATATATATATACGTTTTATTTTTTTATTTTTATTATTTTTTACTACCGTATCTTTCTGTAGCTTTCTCAGACTTTTACAGAAAAGTTTCTGTAAAAGTCTGAGGAAGCTACAGACGGCAAAAAAACGGTCGAGCAGCTGAAACAATAATGTAACTTAACAGAAAGATACGGTAATAAAAAATAAAACGCATATTTGCTCTACAACAGTATTGAGCACTTTCTTCAGTTTTTATCAATTACCATTTCCACTAAATATATATATATATATATATACGAAATGCAACACATATCTTCGTAATTTTGAAAATGTCGTTTATTGAGTGTCGTACGGGCGGTCGGTTTTCGATCCTGGCTTGAGGTATTTGTCTGTCTAGCCGCATTGATAAGCTGTGATAGAGCGAAACAGTACTGTATGTGGATGACTATATATATGTGTGTGTGTGCGTCTGTGGGTACAGTTTTTGTATCAAGTTATGTTAGTATGAAATTTTCGAACCTATTCACCATAATCCTCATTCCCTCGACCAGAGTGCATGTTACCATTTTCTACGATCTTTTGTTGTATTCATTTATTTTATTCTACTCCACCTATTCGCATTCACCCATTTCTGATTTAGTCCTTGGAGAACAAAAAAGAAAAACGAAATATAGAATATATATATATATATATATATATATATATATATATATATATATATATATATATATATATATATATATATATATATGAAAGACAACTCTTACACCTCCCTTTACCACATCTTGCCTTTCGTCTTTATGCTTCATCCTAACAGCCTCCGCATCATTCCAGCCATCATATCACATTTAACACACGTTGTCCACATGTGTTTCCAAATGTTTCTAAAATACCAAATAAACTAAGGAAAAAAGGTAATACATTTTTTAAAAAGGTGTGTGAAATAAAAAAAAATTGTAGTCAAACGTTTCCAGGATGAGTGTGTTTTCAGATTTCGTGTTGCTTGTATTAGTGGTTTTGAATAGCAACTTGGGATTTCGATGATAAAGCGAGTTTCCGTTGGAATGATAAAACTGTCGCCCAATAAAAGACGATATGATTCCATTTCTGTTTGGTGAAAACTAGTTTTCTTTTTTGTTGCAGACCATCTACTAGTTGGCCAGTTGTGTACAAATCCCAAGAACGATAGGAGCCTTCTCTCATGTCTAAAAATGACGCAATGTTCAACGAGCAAGATCGGAGATGCGCCGATGTACAACTCATGCTCTCTATCGATCCAAGTTATGACAACAGGACTGTTTCCAGCACGCTCAAAATGCAATCCGGACGGTTAAACGTTTAAGAGCACAGATCAACGAAGTTTCCGGCCACGGTTATGGTCTTTGGTGCAGTATCGAGTGAAAGTAATCGTGCCTCTTTACAACTTCGAAGTCGGCTTGAAACTTAACATCAAAGTGTACCTCGATATGTAAAAAGTGCACTGATATTCTGGTGCAATTAGGTAGCCACTGACAGATCCTGGGCGTGACAGCACGACTCCTCGCGAATCCACAAGTTCAATAAAAACCCAAGCTTGGCTTCAGAAGGAATACTACGACTTTGTACCCTTCTCTCACTGCCATCTCATTCTCACCCAATATAAACCCACTGGACTACTACGATTGGTCATATATCACCAACATGACCTCCCACAATACCAAACCCAGCTAGATCGCCGCCATCCGCCGAGTATTCGCCAAGCTCTCGCCGGCGCTTGTGGAAAAGGCATACTTCCAGTTTCGGATCTATATTTAGGCGGTGATTGAGGCTAAAGGCGGCTACATTAAATAGATGTCAGCTCTACTACATAATCAAGTTATCTGAATTGATTTTTTCACTAAAAGTTTTAAAATAAAGCTGTAGTGTTGTTTTCTTTAAGGCGACAAATTTATCGTTCCACTCTGTACAGTAGAATAAAATTCGAACTTCCACCATATTTCTCGCATCAAATGTTCAATTAGATTGTACTATTTTAGTTTGTCTTTTAAATATCGCAAATGATGAAAAATAGCTTTTATTTTGAAGGGATTATTAAGGAATATTTTCGTTTTTATAAAGAGTTGAACATCTTTAACACAGAATTAAAAAAAGCAAATAAATTAGAGGTAACCGCAATAGATAATGCAGTGTCACACAAATAGCAGTTATCCCTTTATGAACGAAACCGATCTGTAATTGTGCGGAAGGTTTTGTTTAGACTCAAGTGATTATTAAGGTGAATAAAATCTCTGACTTTGAGATCTAACAAAACTGTTATTCATTTAAACAAGAGGAATTCCAAAAGAAATACTCGCTATTTTTATTCCGCCCAAAATGGATCAGACGAGAATGGTTCCATTAAACGGTATGACCTTCTCGTACCTGAGAATTTATTTTTCCACATAGTCACCACTATTCTTGATGTACATTTGTCAGGAATTCAATGACGCATCTCTCTTTCTGTAGTACGACCATAATAGAGGTCGCTTTCTTAGAGTCTCACACCGTCAATACCTGCGATAGAGAGATAACACTTTCACATCATTAAAACAATGAGCTTTGATCTATTCAGGAGGAATAAATAATAGGAGGCATTACTTTTGATACGCTTTCATATAAACTAAAAAAATATAACGATATTATATAAAGAATATTTTTGATACGCTCTTCATATAAACTAAAAAAATATAACGATATTATATAAAGAATATTTTTGATACGCTCTTCATATAAACTAAAAAAATATAACGATATTATATAAAGAATATTTTTGATACGCTCTTCATATAAACTAAAAAAATATAACGATATTATATAAAGAATATTTTTGATACGCTCTTCATATAAACTAAAAAAATATAACGATATTATATAAAGAAACAATGCATCTCACTCTCTCTATATGAATATCCATATACATCTTTAATGTTAAGATTTTTGCGGTCTGTATTTTATATTAAGAGACTACTTTTCTATTTCAAAAGAATTAAAACGAACTTTTTAATATACTCCATTATGGATATACGAGCGACTATATGAACATTAACTAATTTGCATATTCTTTTCAAAAACGAACGTTGATTAATTACTTATTCATTTTATATGGGTTCTTATTAGGTGATTGATTTCATTTTTATGGTTTCTTATTAGAGGAGTAATTTATTACGTTGAAATCTATTTATGTATGCACTTAGTTTCTGCATTCTGCATTATTGCGTAGAATTTTAGATAAAAACAGTACAGCACACGTAAATATTATATATATATATATATAGTAATAAAAGACTGCCTGAAGACGACTGCAAAAAATCAGTTGAAAGTACTTGCAAAAAAAACAACAAAAAACAAAAAAAAAGATGGACTAAAACGACTATGGAACAGTCTTACACAAATACGACCGAGATATTAGAACGACCATACGAAAAATGAAGGAAATCACAAAAAAGACGATTAAGCAGAAATACTCCATGCTGTTCAACAATATCTGTCTAAATGAAAACATGCTGGCTAAATACACAATATATATATATAAATAGTAATATATATATATATATATATATATATATATATATTACTATTGCATTGAATCACTTAAATTAATATAAGATATAATTTTATGCGTAACTTTTCAGTATGGTGTTGATACATATAAACACACTCACACACACATGTACTGTATGTGGATGACTATAATGCTCCTCATCTTGAGTTAAGCATATTGAGAAGTGATACACGAAATACCATTAGCGTATAAAGCGATGCTCTTTCTGTAAACAAATCAAGCTTAGGTATTTCGGACGATGTCAAAACATCGTTAATCCACGCCGATTAGCGTAATGATTAGGAGGCTTGCCTGTCGTACAGGCGGTTTGGTTTACAGCTGTAGGTAGTTGCCTGTCTAGCCGCATTGATGAGATGTGAAACAGCGAAACAGTACTGTATGTGGATGATTGTATATATATATATATATATATATATATATATATATATATATATATCATCTTCTGAAACTTTATTACTATTCCTCTCTTTATTTGTTATGATATATCTATCTACCCATTTTTCTTAGGTCTTATTTATTAAGATGACAGCCTTGCAATAAGACTGCAATTTCTTTTACTTTCATACTCGCCGTTATATCATAAGTCGATGTAGATAATATTTTAATTTTTACCATCTCTAATATTCTTACCCATCATGCAACTCATCAAGATCCGTTTTTTCCTTTGTTATTTCTTTTATCGTTTAAATAACGTCTGACGTTGTAATTTATCCGCTGTTTATTGTTTAGCGCGAACGAATTTTATCGGCGTTCAGTTAAGGGGGCTTCATAGACTCAACAACAGACGTCGTTCTAATTCTCTTCTTGTCTTGAATAAATGTCAAATGGTTGCCGTACCTCATTGTCTTTAGTAAGAAAATCTCGCACCCTAAAAGGAAACGGCATTAACTACTAATGCACCATAATGTGTACACACACGTACGCACAGACATACACACACGCACGCACACAAACACACACACATATATATTATGTATCTGTAAAGGATAAAGAAAGTTGTATAGTGTAAGAGTTCAATGCGAATAGTGCAAACGCAACAACTACCTACACATACTGAAATATCAATCTAATAATTCATAGATCTGACTTCTTAACAATCTATCTGCAACTCTATTAACTTTATCTAACAAAACTTATGTATACCTAACCTAAAACTATCTTCCCGTTCATAAATTAATAAGGAAGGGTTCACTTTGGTTCATATCAAAAATATATTACAACAAATGAAGACTTCGAGTCCAACACGAAGAGATAGAATTGAACTTTGTGGACTTTTCGTTACAATTACTTTTATTATCAGATTGAGTTGAGATTGTGTTGTGTTTTGTAACTCATTATATATATATATATATATATATATATATATATATGGTGGCCGCCAAATTTAGGGAAGTGCTTTCTTAACTTCGTAACAGAGTCTGTCTTTAAAAATCTATGGAAATTCAGGTAATTATCTAATCAAACTAAAATTTTCACCGATTAATAAGTAAAGAATGCACTTTATGTGGGTTAATTTTTTTCATATTCGTTGTATAAATATATTTTTGGGGCCTTATGCCCCACTTCCACATTTGTCACTTATTCCACCCCTTAAAGTTCAAAGGATCCACTAAGCACACACTCATTTTATGGTAGGAAGGTGAACGAGTGTAAAAATACAAAAAAAAAAACCCCAAAAACAAAAAAATTCACTGGGTGCCTTCGATATCGTATATTGAAATCCGAAATTTGAATGTGTTTATTTTTTTAAATCTTTTTCGTTTTGAAGTGTGAGATTCATTGAATATGTTAGCAATAATTGTTATCTTTCACATGAGGATAAAAAATATTTTTGTTTACGAAAACGCTAAAATAGGCATACTTTTAATTCTTTAAAAATAAATTTAAAATTTTAGTTTAGAATTTGTAAACTTTCTATGTACCAGTACATAAAGAATACTTTAAAGAATCGATACAAAAAAAAGGTGTGAATATTATAAGTATTAATTGTATCTGCGTATTACGGGTTTTCGAAGATACGGTAGCCCGTTACTGTTTACAAAAAATTCTTATCTCCCTTTTTGAAAATTACTATAACTATGAAGACATGTATTTCTGTAGATGATTATTGTGACATTCCAACAAGTGGCCTCCCCAGAGGGTTATCAAAAACGGCTTTTTTAATGGCCACCAAATACTAGAAAGTCTTTATTAACATGATTCATGCAATAAAGAATTGGGGAAAATACAATATGATCTAGTTTATCAATTTATGATCAAGATTATTCCAGAAAAAATGGGTAGAACGCGTTTTTTAAGTCTATTAAAAGTTATAGAAAAGTATTATGTTATTTTGCTTTTAACATAATAATCTTCAGTTGTTCAGAAATAACGAATTTTAATAGATTTTAATAAGCTTTAGAAAAAGTAGTTTTCAATCAATTGGCGGTCAATATATATATATATATTTAGTAATGTGATTACATATATATATATATATATATTTAGTAATGTGATTGATAATTTAAAAAAAACAAATTATAATTAAAGTAAAAATCCGTTTCATAAGAAGGAACAACAACAAAATCAATAATTTGTACGATCGTTTCGGAAAACAGTGTTTTTATTGTGGTAGACATCAAGTTACGGGCAATAATCTTTACATATAGTGTTTTTAACAAACAAAGTTTCCTCATCAGCAAATATTGGGAAGGGTTTTTATTATAACTAAAAGACACAATAAATAAACCTAGCATTAAAAGTAAGGCAGATGTATCTGGAAAAAATTAAAATAAAGGTATGGATTTAACTTGATAAGAAAATTAATATGGGTTATAGATAGAAATAAAATAGAGTAAAATTATAAATCTACCTTTGGTTTAAGTACAATATTATAATAGTATTTTTCGATAAAACTCATAGACACATATACATATATATATACATATATACACACACATATATATATACATATACACATATACATAAATACACATATATATATAAATACACACATATATACATATACATACATATACATATATATAAATTAAAATATAGATACAAATATTTACCTTTTAATTTTTCGCCTTTTGAAATCAAGAACTATGGTCAAAGTACTCATATAGATGCTTGTTATAGCTTTTCAGCTCATGAAATGATAAATCTTCGAAAGGAACGCTTGTGGAATATTTTATATCCGTTAGCATACTTTTGATTAAAGAACGCCAAGATTTAAAATTCGAAAGAAAGGGGAGGATAATGTTATTTGTATAATTAAATAATGCAAGGGGGATAATTAGTCATATTTCTCTAATTAAAGAAGATAATTAGTCTAACTTAATTTATTACAGAATAATAAAAAAATATTATAATCTATTTTTACTAATAAGTAATTTTTAATGATTTAAGGTGGTTTATATTTATTAAATTTAAACCAACGTTTATGACTGCATGTGAAGATTAGTTCCTCTCTTGAATTTAATAGGGTGGTTGTATTATTTATATCTTTATATTTCAAAATTTTTAGGGTCTATTTTGTACATAGTGCACAGAATTTATCTCCTGGTTTATATGGTTTGCAAGATTCAATTACTTGCCATTTCAACTTGAAAGAAATATTGTTATTCTTGAGTTACCAAATATACTTGGATAGAGTAGTTTGGTTTGAAAGAGAGTGATTTTTAAAAGAATATTTGTGCGTTGAAATTCTATATTTTATTAGGCCAGATGTGGAACCAAAATATATTGCCTCTTATTTATTGTGATTATTTTCCGTTAGGTCTGGTGCTGGATTATTATATGGTGGGTTGGTTTGTAATTGATTGGTAGATTGGCTCATTATTTAATCTGGTGGTTGAGTTATGGCTATTAATAGATTCATGTGGATTTTGGGTTTTTGATTTAGAAATATATATATATATATATATATATATATTAATTTTAAAGAACACCGAACGTAGTGTCATAATTAATTACTGAGTTTTTTTTTGTAGTTTAAACATAAACCATTAAAAAGAAACTTTCAAAAAGACCAAAATACACTTCTAAAGTATATTTCTCCTAAGCCTACATTAGATAAAAAGGATAAATAAAAGGTGGGACAAGAAATAACCCTATCTAGACGTCTTTCAGCCAATCCTTTTTCAAGATATACTTTGGCAGCGGAGTAGAAAACATCGTTCAAAAACGATCATGAAAAGATCATAAATTAACAGCGAGGGTAAAAAAAAATGTGTAGAGAATTGGAGAAAAAATACAGAGAAACAATCTCAGCAAATTCCCATAAGTTCTAAAATTATGGGTATACTCTTATTTATTACAGTGCCAAATTTGCATTGAAGGATACACGGATGAAACTTTCTCGGTTTTACACAGAGCGCGCTCGAGAATTCACTTAAAAATTCTCGAGGCTGTATACATTAATTTGCGCCAACCATCTCTGTGTAAGCAAAGAGAGTATACCCATAATTTTAAATTTATGGGTATTTGCTGAGATTGTTTCTCTGTCTTTTTTCTCCTATTCCCTATACAATTTTGTTTTTTTTTACCCTCGCTGTTAATTTATGGTCTTTTGACAACGTTTTTAAACGATGTTTTCTTCCCCGCTGCCAACGTATATTTTGAAAAAGGGTTGGCTGAAAGACGTCTAGATAGGGTTTTTTTCTTGCCCCACCCATTATTTATCCTCTTTATCATGTATTTAGGCTTAGGAGAAATATACTTTAGAAGTGTATTTTGGTCTTTTTGAAAGTTTCTTTATAATGGATTATGTTTAAACTACAGAAAACCCCTCAGCAATTAATTATGGCACTACATTAGGTGTTCTTTAAAAGTATTATAAAATTATGTACCCATAAAAATCTTTATATATATATATATATATATATATATATACATAAAGAAATACAAAATATAAAATAAAATATGAATATATATGTGTGTGTATGTGTGTGTGTGTGCGTGTGTGTTAGATAATATGTACCAAATTGAACATGTATTGTTGGACTGTGGGGTACCAAATTGAATATATTGTATTATCTGGATTGTATATAACGAGTGTATATATACGTGCATCATGCACGTCTGATCTATATAAATATACGTGTGTATGAAACCGATGTTCGTTTCGTCTAGTGGTTATAAATGTTCGTTGTGGATGTGGGTGTGCGTGTTTACACATATTCAAACATAGTTCCACGTAATATAAACACAGTAACAGTCATTAATTCTGGACATGAACTCGTGATTTCTGGAAAATATATAATAGTGCAGTAAATAAAGGGAAATCAGTAATTCTTCCATTATCCAACAAGCAGTAGGTAGCATGTGTTGCAAAGGAAAAAGCGGAGCTGCTTGCCCGGCGATTGGGCTCCAACTCCACTTTAGACCCAACAATTTCCCTATGCGAACTAAAACCGCACTAGATGATGTAAGAATCACCCCTTTTCATGCCAACGATATAAAAAAAAACCCTTCAAACTTTGTCTTATCCGCATTAATGTAAATACCAATGCCATTTGCAGACTTTTGTATCTCACATTACAGCGTTTGCGCATTGAGCTGCATTGGATAAGCTGAGGTCAGTATGGAATTCAAGGCTAACCGACAAACTGAAAAGGCAATTCTTCAGAGCAGTGGTGGAGTCTGTTCTTGTTTACGCTGCTACAACCTGGACACTCACCAAAAATATTAGAAAAGAAAGCTAGACAACACTTACATCTGTATGCTTCGAACAGTGTTAAATATATTTCGACAAAATCATCCCATGAACAGCAACTTTATGGAAACCAACCTACCACTAAAGAGCGACATCTACGATTTGTCGGTCACTGCCAGAGGAGTAAGCAAAATCTGGTATGAAATGCATTACTGTGGACTTCACGGCATAGGCCTACGAGCATAGATCGACCTAGATCCACGTAATCCAGCAAAATGGACATGATGCTAAATGTGATCCTGAAGATTTGAGGCAGCTGATAAAAGACGGGGAAATCTGGAGATAGATAAATAGATAGATAGATAGATAGAGAGAGAGAGAGAGAGAGAGAGAGAGAAAGAGAGAGAGAATGTCAAATTAGTTCGGGCAAGGAGCCAGACTAGACAGATATATATACATACACACATATATATATATATATGAACAACTGATTAATAAAACATGTTAAAAGACATCTTGAAAAAGAGTTAAAAACATATTTAATTTTAAAAAAGGAAGCACAAGATAAGTGGATAGTCCTTAATCCGCGGAGTTTCGAAGAAATACTCTCCTTCTCATCAGGGGGCAGGAATTAGCAAAATGCAGGATGTGATTTTGCACATATATATATATATATATATATATATATATATATATATATATATAGAGAGAGAGAGAGAGAGAGAGAGAGAGAGAGAGCGAGAGATAGATAGATAGATAGATAGATAGATAGATAGATGTCGGCAACATTTAAAGAAATAAAAATTTCGAAAAAACAGATAAAAATAAAACAAATAAAATAACATGGATAATTGTGAAGATCACAGAATTTTATGCGGGGCGCGGGACACCATTTCCGGGAGACAGACATAAACAGAGACTGAAGAGAGTTCAGCATAGGTAACCAGAAATTGGCCTCTTTTGTTGTTAGGTAGGAACTCTTTAGTATTAAAGTAATATATAAAAAAGAAAACGGTAGAAAATGATGGTTAATTATAAATTGACAATCAGGAATCAAATGAAAACATATCTTGCTTTAAAAAAAAAAAAAAGATTCACACTGGAAGTGATGCTGACAAAAGAAATGAATTAACACATAATGATGTTTTTAGTTTTAACACACAGGCATTAGAGACGTCTGCTTTAATTTACATTTTGACACATAGATAAAATTTACAAGTAATCACGACTTTATATATTGACGAGAGAACAAAGGGAAGTAACTCTAAGTTCACTAAATCCTTATACTACTGTAAAATATGAATAAATATGTAGCCGTCAAAAGGGAGACAACTCTAACAACTTTCACAGTATTAAAACATGATCGCAGTTAACATCTATATCACATTGATAATTCGAAAAGAAGAATCATCAATTAAAAAAAAAAAAAACTATCGCAGAGAGTTGTTTTTATTTACGTGATTCCCTATCCGGCAAAGTCGGTTTTAGTGTAGGGAACATCGAGTTTCCCTCTGAAAGGCACTTTGGATTAAAACAAAAATAAAAGTTGCCTCAGTTTAGAATGACTTCTTCTTCACTGGCCGAGGACAGAGGGACCTAATGGTGTCATCAGAACAGATACTACACTTTGTTTGTAGCCAAAACGCCCAAGAAATGTGTTTCTTGATGTTCGAAGGCAGGGTTAACCCGCTTCTCGGCGTATGAGGAGTTGCTTTCTTTTTCACATAAGAATCTTTACTATCTAAATATATTATCTTTCATCATCATTTGATGTATTGTTTTCTTTGGTATTCGATGAAAATAATTTCCGATGTCAAACTGATTTATGACAATAATCTAAAATGATTCAAGTGAGGTTTAGAGCCAAGACGTATTCCAATGAATTATCTGAAATTGAATCTAAAGTCGAACATAAAAATCTATTTTATTATTTAAATTGTAGCAATTTGTTCCTAGTTGCTTTGTTGGTATGTGAAAAAATTGTTTCCGAAAAATGTAATTAAAAAGGAAATGGCTATTCTGAATGATATATTACAAGAGAATCAATTACTTTCATAGAAGAAAGTTCCCATGAGATTCTTTCATGACAAAACATATCCGTCATCTGTCTGCATACGAAGTTCATGTTTTTCTCCATAGCGGATCTTCCTGTCACACGAGGGCGTGTTTTCGGTTAATGGAGTGGTTTAATAATCCTTAAAATATTGTAGAATTCCTGGGAAAATATTTTTAAATGCAGCCGGATCCAGTTGTTAGATAATGGAATTCACATATAGACTTAGAGTCAAAGTAAATTTATAGAATGTACAATTATATATCAGGTGGAAAGACGAACATTATCTTCATTTTCGCCATTTTTCTTCATTTTCCTTGCACTATTTTCAACACCCGTATGCTAAAGTACTTTTGTGTTAAGTAACCTATGTTTGATATTTATACTAGTTTTCTTGCACCCAAAATAAGAAACGACGAAAAAGATATTATTCTAGCAACATCAGGTTTCGCACTTCCGGTTGAGTTGAATCGTAAGCAGAACAGTACACACTTTTAAACTTGTAGATTACAGCTTTTTATTAAAGAAAACATAACGATTAAGAAGGGGATTTTAGTATTATTACAAAACGGTTTTTAAATAATCATTTGCATATAAAAAAACATGCTATTAAAAATACTTACTTTATTTATGTTTTCAATTGTTTGCAGATGGAGACGAGTAATACGTAAATCTTTTTATTTGAAATTAAAACTTATTAAAATTTTATAAACTTTACAGAATAAAAATGCTTATGAATTTATTTTCTATAAGCAACATATGTAAACAAATGAAAAAAAATATTAGATAGAGAGAGATAAAGAGGGTTTAGAGAGAGAAAGAAAAATAGTAAAAGAAATATAGAACCCTAAGAGATTACCCCCACCCCACCCATTATATCACATGTTAAGTACAAGACATGTTGAATACTACGCAGAATCTTTCCATGATAAGAGATAAGCCATTTTTCATTTATATTTTCTGAACTCCACCCGTTGTTTTTTTATTTTTTATTTTTTACTCAGTGATCACCACTTATCAAGGCCCGGAAGCCACTCAGGGATAAGGGTTATTGCAAGTACATTACGTTAGTGTGGAGATTTGATGAAGTGTTTCATTAAGGGGGCGGTTCATTAGGAATTTGTTAGCATTGGACTTGAAGACATCCAAATTGTAGTCCGGAGGGAAGCAGGCAAACAGAACAGAGTTCCACAGGCGTGCAGTTCTAAGAAAGAAGCGTTGTTCATGGAATTCGCGTTTTGATTTAGGCACAGATATAGAGTGGGGGAAATTTTTCACAGTGGATTCAGCTAGACGGTTGTTTTTCGTGAAAGATTGGCGAGGGGGGACTAGAGATTGGAGTTCAGACGAGCACCTGCCATGGAAATAACGATAAAACAAGGATAGGCTCACAACGTTTCTTCTGTGGGAGAAAGGTTGCAGGGTAGAGACAAGGGCATCCCCCACTAAGCCACGAAGTCTATTTTGTACTCTGTCAAGGCAGAATAGGCTGTTTTTAGCAGCTCCTGCCCAGATATGGCAACAGTATTCCATCCTTGGACGTACTTGGCTTTTATATAGATAGATTGTAAACACCAAACATGTGTACTTCATTTTCTATTGAGTCTCAACATTTTAATCGTTTATTAGAAGTTTTTAAAGTTTTCGTTTGACAAATGTGTTTTAAAAATAGCCCTTTTATGTTTTTTTTCGATGTCTTAAATGTCTACAAATTAAAATCCGTCACCAAATAACAAGGGTCTAGTCCCACTTTTCACCAAAATATTTGAGTCCATAATAAACAAAGTTAGAGTCCATCAGCTCACAGCTGCTAAACTTCTGTTCGACCAACAGTATGGGTTTAAGCAAACCCGCTTTACTGCAGATATCCTAAGTGTAATCTCTGAACGTATATACCATGCACTGGATAAAGCAGGGGATGCTAGAGCAGTAGCGCTAGACATATCTTATATTTAAAACGAGAGAAAAAAAAGTCTCCTATGAAATTGAACATTTCCCAAATTATATTTGCATATTATCTGAACTCAAAAACACGCGGCTTTTTTTTTCTTCTAAAGTATTCATTACTTCTAGCAAGTCTAAATTTAACACGTAACCCTAAAGGTATTAGTTCTTAACCAGATTTTGAAACGAGTTAAAAACTACCAGACCTTCCAATTTGATAAAAGTTCCATTATAGCATATTTATTATCCCGTGTGCCCGATACTACCGGTCAGTATGCAAGCCTCCTAGACCCTTTCCTTACAACCTCCCCTGAGCTATGTTTATATTACGTTCTATCTCCTCTGGAATCCTCCGACCACTCTGTTGTAGCAGTTAAGATAAAATGAAATGTAATAAGTATTCAAATGTACCTCTCCACCGTACTGTATATCGATACTCTATGGCTGACTGGGATAGCTTCCGTACATTCATATCTGACCTACCTCTGCATTCCATGTTTAAAAAGGATGTATCATCTATAGTATCAGACCTGACCAAATGGTTAATTGTATGCATGAACCGATTTATACCATCCCAAAAATTAAAAAAAAACCCTAACAGCCAGCCATGGTTCTCCCCCGAATGTGCTTCTGCCATCCCGCACAGAAATCACTTTTTCCATAGCTACCAACGTAATAGATGTACTGAGACTAAAGCTGCTTTCAGGAGTGCCAGCAACCACTGTAAAAGAGTAATAAAATATGCAAGAGAGTTATATGCTCAGTCCGTTAAATCCAAAGTAGCTGAGCAGCGGCTTGGTTCCCACCGGTTCTGGCAAATAGCAAACAGGATCCTGAACACAAGCGTGCGTTCTATCCTAACTATCATCAATGGACCTGAGGTCATCTCGTCAGCATCAGACAAGGCCAGACTATTTGCCAAGAACTTTGCAACTAATTCTACTCCATGCGACAAAGACCATTAACTCCCCGTATTTCCTCCTATAACATACAACACGCTATGCAACATACAAATATCTGTGCGTGAGGTCGCCAAGCTAACCAAGCACCTTGATTCATTAAAGCAACTGGCCCTGACGGCATTCCAGTTATAGTGCTGAAAAAGCTCCAACCAGAACTTGCCCCCATACTTACAAAACTGTTTAAGCGTTGCCTTAAGTAGAAGTGCTTTCCAACACCCTGGAAAACCTCATCAGTATGCCCTGTATTTAAGAATTCAGGCGAAAAGTGATCTCCCTCTCAGTACAGACCAATATCTCCTGTGTGTCATGAGTAAGTTGCTGGAATCCATATTAAATAGAGAAGTAGTCAACCACCTCAACAGAAACAACCTTGTTGATGACATGCAATATGGTTTCCGCTCTGCAAGATCTACAGCAGATGTGCTAAAGGTTATATCTTATAGGATTAGTGAATCTCTTGACAAAGGCTTCCTTTCTAGGGTAATTGCTCTTGACATATGGAAGGCCTTCGATAAGGTATGGCATAAGAGCCTACTTCACAAGATTTCCATCTACGGTATCACTGGAAATGTTTTCTCAATCATTAAATCATTTCTCTCTGATAGGTTCATAAGAGTAGTGGTTGATGGGCAGAAATCAGAGGCCCACAATATTAATGCTAGAGTCCCCCAGGATTCCATCCTGGACCCAACTCTCTTCCTGATCTACATCAATGATCTCCCAAAACCCATACTTAAATCGCTCATTGACATCTATGCTGATGACACGACCATCTATGGTAACACATCCAAGGCCGTAAATGACAATGTTCTCTCTAATTCTCTCCCCTCTGATCTTGAGCGCGTGGTACAGTGGGGAAGAGGTGGCTGGTCACTTTTAATGCATCCAAAACCAAGCTTCTATCTTTACATCATTAACACTCTGATCCCCATCTGGCATCAATTGAAATGGATGGATCTCGTCTTGGGGAGGCTCCATGTTTTGACAAGCTTCTGGGGTTGCCCTTTACTCCTGATCTGAAATGGAACACGTACATCGGTCTGTTGCTCGGTCTCTGGGAAAATGGTGGGATCCTTCTACTGCTCCAGATGATATCTCACTACTTATGCAATTCTCTATCTGTATAAAAGCCAGGTACGCCCAAGGATGGAGTACTGCTGCCACATCTGGGCAGGAGCTACGAAAAACAGCCTATCCTGCCTTGACAGAGTACAAAATAGATTTCGTGGTTTAGTGGAGAATGCCCTGTTTTCTTCCCTGCAGCCTTTCTCCCACAGAAGAGACGTTGCGAGCCTGTCTTTGTTTTATCGTTATTTCCATGGCAGTTGCTCGTCTGAGTTCCAATCTCTGGTACCCCATCGCCAATCTTTTACGAAAAACACCCGTCTAGCTGAAACTACTGTCAAAAATTTTCCCCACTCTTTATCTGTTCCTAAATCAAAACGTAGATTCCATGAGCAGAGCTTCTTTCTCCGAAGTGGACGACTGTGGAACACTCTTCCGATTGCCTGTTTCCCACCTGACTACAACTTGGATGTCTTCAAATTTAACATAAACAAATTCCTGACAAACCGCCCCCTTAAGTAAGACACACTATCAAATCTCCAATACTTATGACTACTACAATACTATCTCATTGATTACTGTACACGCAATAACCCTTATCCTTGAGTGGCCTCCGAGCCTTGATAAGTGGTGACCCCCATAAAAAATCTAAGGCCTTTGAAAGTATATGACACGAGGGTCTTCTCAGGAAAATACAATCCTATGGTATTACTAGATGAATACTTAACATAATTAAATATTTCTTAAATAAGAGAAAATTCCAGGTTGACATCGATGGTCTAATGTGTTTTTACATTCGACCATCGATGACAACCTGGAATATGATATAAACGTGGGTGTACCTCAGGGATCGATCCTTGGACCTTTATTATTCCTGATATTCATAAATAACCTCCCTGATAAAATTGTTCCTGAAATGGGTATATTTGCTGATGACACCACCTTAAATAACAGGCATGAGGAGAAAACTAATGCCTCCAAGACTAAACTTGTTTCCTTCCATAATTACAAGAAACTCGCTCAGCAACTAATAGCCATACACTACCTGGAATTTTTTCGTTCAAATTCCCCAGCTTAACGTTCACAGGGAACATGATTTGGTACGGATACACCGAGGGCATTGCTAAGGCGGCTGCAAAAAAGGTTGGCTCTCTCTACAATACTAGAAAATTAATTTTGCCTAAGAGTATCCAGGACCCCTACGAGGCCACCATTCGCCCATGTATGGAGTATTGTTGTCACCTTTTGGCTGGTGAATCTGCTAATAGTCTTTTCCTCTAAGACAGTGTTCGAAAGAGATTCGCCAACCTAATAGATCCTGAACTGTTGGCTAGGCTTCAGCCGCTTTGTCATCGAAGAAATGTTGCATCCCTTCTGCCTGTTTTACAAGTATTTTAATGGTGGGTGCTCCGACGAACTACAAGCCATTGTGCCCTCTCGACGTAAATACCCCCGACAAACCTGACAAGCAGCAAAATACCACCTCTACACAATAGAAATCACTAGATTTAAGAAAGAATTATATTTTAATAGTTTCTTCCTTAGGACTGCTAGACTTTGGAATTCTCTCCTAAGTCCTTGCTTCTCTGACTGTACTGACATACAAAAGTTCACTTTGCTGCTCATAGTTCCCCTACAAACTAGGTCCCAGATCGTAGCCCCCTTACATCAAAGTGGCACTGTGGCTTGTTTGGGATTAAAATGCAATAAAAAGTGCCAAACATAGCAGCTAACCAAGTAATATACATCAAAATAGGAATTTAGAACAGGGATACAGTTTCCTGCTGAGGAAGTGCTGCGTTTTAAAATCAGTCACAAACTTTCGGTAGAATATGGGGACAGAGCTTTATAACATTGAAGCATTCCAGGAAAGATGAAAAATTTTAATATTGGCGGCCAAGCTTAAAATAGGATGAAGCACACGCTTATTGACCTCTATCATCAATGTGTTGATTCAACCGGCTCGGTAGATGATTCTTGTTGCCGAATGAATAGCGATCGATACGGTGGAATGTTTCCTGAAAGTTAGTCATGATATGCATACGACAAGTTTGGCTCGTGTAAAGTCTGCGAAAAATGGTTACCAACGTAAGTAAGTGAAGCTCATAAGCAGAATCTAACGGGGGCGAGTGGCCTGCCATCGCTTACACGACGGCTACAATAATGCAGCCAACTGAATTTCCGAGATAGAAATTGTGTCCGTCATTTTAAGCCAGAAAAAAAAACTGTGTCCTATTCGTCGTCGACATAGCGGTCAAGTTTGTTAATCTATAACAGAAGAATAATGAGCAGTTACTGTCAACGGAAACTAAATTGTTAGGGTCACTCAATACTAAAGTTTACATTGGACGAATATCATATGTATTTTTGAAATTTTATGTCATTATTGAATCTTGCAAGAAGATTAGTGATCATTCTTGTCTGTAAAAAATGCGCCATTGTAATTTATACTCAAGTCGTATCACTACTGTATACTTAAAGCTTGAAAATACTAATATGACTATTGGCCTTTTCAGAAAACTTACAGTCACTTGAACTCACAGTTAATCTTAAAAGTTTCAGAGAAAATTGGAGAGAGTTTTTAACTATAGTTTTTAGATTCGCTGTTGTACGGAATTCTACCTCTAATTACAAAAACCCTTCAGGATACCGACAGTATTTTTGAAACGTACTGTTTACCAAAGTGGAAGTTACCAGAAGGTTGATTGAGATTTGCTTGTATTTGATCCTCAATGTTAAGTCATCACTAGGATTAGGACAATAGGATGTTCTTATTGTTTTGAGCCTCGACACAAACACAGTTAATCAACCGAGAACGACATTAGTAAAATCATAGAGGATATCAACGGATATATACCAGAGAGTCAAAACTATGAAAATAATATATTGTTGTCCTTACCTTAGTTATCAATTACTGTTGCTTTGTATCTGCTTGAAAGTACTGCTTATTGCAAAAGTCTGCTCGAGTTAGGAGGATTGGAGCAGTAAAGAAGGTTTGCTGTCACTTGGACTCCAGTGTGGGGGGAGTACCAGTCATTGTTTATGTGAAAAGTCTAAGTAATAATAAAAGATACATTCTTTGAGTTTTACAATTTTTCCATTCTTTTGAAGCAATAAAAGAGAATTTCTTTAAGAGGTATAAAGGCGGTGTCAAGCAAAAGAACTGAATTAAGATAGGTCAATCGAGAAATCCGGGTGGGTGCCGAGAGGTTGGGTGATGGGTAGACGTCTATCCATATCTGGTAGGGGGTAAGGACAACATCTGTTGACGCCAAATGTTGACTTCGCAGCGCCGCAGCTCATCGCCTGGAATGCCGGGACGTTTGGAAGTTAATGATTGACACTGAAAGTAAAACAGGAGAGGGGGGGTCGAGAATAAAAAATAAAAAAAGAAAACACAGGCATACGCACGTTTACTATTTCGCACTCACGTATATACATGTCAAAGTCAAAAACACATTTTTACAGAGTAAAACTTATATACACAGGCACACCTAAATGTATGAACGCACAATCCAACGCGAATTCACACTCATAAATAACGCTAAAGTCACAAACATATAAACTCATAAACTTCTCAAACACAATACATGCTACTCCTACTACTTCTACTACTACTAGTACTACTACAACTTTATAAAATGCCAATTGTTATTGGTAGTGAGCAATCACTAACATGAGTTTTGTGTGTAAATCCATTTTAACTACTACTACTACTACTAATACTACTAATAATAATGATTACATAAAGAATTTTACGAGTAGGATTGCAAGAATGAAATAGCGGCAGCAATAAAAAGGGATTCGGAAGTCACCAAAAAACGCATTGAGTCGTAGAAATTAAGAAATTCTGATTTGGGGAAAATTTATAACATTGTAGTAAATAATGGGTAATTTCCCTGCTATCCAACAAACTTAAGGTTGTTTGCACGGCGATGGGGAAGGCAATCTTGCTTGTCCGACGGTTCGCCTTCAATTAAACTTTACACCCATCAAACCCTTATCCCCGAGTGGCTTCCGGGCCTTGATAAGCGGTGATCACTGTGTAAAAACAAAAAAAGCAAAAACAAAAACACCCAGCCCAAATATTCTTTTGCAGACAAAAGCCACACTCGATAATCTTAAAATCACCTCCTCCCATCTTTGTGATATAAAAAGCCTCAGCACCTCGAAGGCGCGTGGTCCTGATCTCATCCCTGCTATGTCATAAAAAAATATGTTCCACTGAGGTTGTTCCAGTTCTCTCCAAACTCTTCAACAAACGCCTTACCGAATTTTGATTTTTCGACTGCTTGAAACTTGCTTCTGTTGTACTAGTTTTAAAGAATTTTGGCGAAAGTGCCGATTCACTCAATTATCACCTCATTAGCCTCTTCCTCTCTTCGCCAAGTCCAAGTCTCTTTTTTTACATGGAAGTCACCACTTATCAAGGCCAGAGGCCACTCGGCGATAAGAATTATTGCGTGTACAGTAATCAATGGGGAAATATCGTAGTAATCGCTAGTAATGGATATCTGATAAAGTGTCTTAGTTAAGAGGACGGTTCATCAGGAACTTGTTTATGTTGGACTTGAATACATCCAAGTTGTAGTCACGTGGGAAACAGGCAAACGGAAGAGAGTTTCACAGGCGTGCACTTCTAAGAAAGAAGCTTAGTTCATGAAATCTACGTTTTGATTTAGACACAGATAATGTCTCTTCTGTGAGCGCAAGGTGGCGAGGAGAAAGACTTTTAAGAAGCACATGTGTGTGCTTAAAATACATTAGCAAGATAATGAAATGCGTTGTTTTGGGAGAACCACGAAGAAATGCATTTCATTTGCACTAAAAAACAAACAAACAAACAAACGCAAGAGATTTTAATTTCTTTCCTATTTTATTTTATTTTTTGCCCTTTTGCGACGAGTGTGGGTTTGAGAGGTTTGACGTGTAACGACACAATTAAAAAGTACCGGCCACGTTACAAGTATACACTTCAGAATTTTTTTTTGCTGGATACTCTGCGGGGATTTATAATTTGTTAACTTATTTTGTAATGGAAGCTTGTATTCCTGTTCCGGTTTTAATAATATACTTGATATTATTTCAGTGTTGCTATTCCCTTTCCCTCTATGGTTCTAAAAATACTCTAAGAATCTAATTAATCTGAACACGGTTTTGATAATTTCCGTAAATTCAGTATTTTACCCATCATGCTAACATGGACGCCTTAAAAACTACAATGGAACACGCTTTTGAAAAAGGGTAAACGTTGGGAATGGACTGCCGATTTTCAGTCAGCGTTTGAGGAAACTAAAAAGTGTTAATATCAAACCTTATCCTCACACATTTTAATCTGAAACTAGAAAACATTGCTCCAGGCCGAAAAGCAGTTCCCACAGATTGAGAAAGAGGGTCCCGGCATTATCTATGCAGACTCAAAATTTTATCGTTACCTGCACGGTAGGCATTTTACACTGCGAACAGATCATAAGCCGCTTCTAATCATTTTTGGGTCAATAAAGGACTACCCACATTCACAGTTTACCGTTTTCTAAGATAGGGAACCAGTTTATTGAATTATTATTTTTAACTGGAATTCTCATCATTAAAGGATATCGCGTATGCGGATTAGCTGTATAGGCTAATCCCGACCAAAAAGGAACCCCACAAGGACTCAGGTTCCAGGAATTTTGCGAGACATATCAGGTAAATTTTTTACAACCCCACAATATCATCCGAGAAATAACCATTAAGCAGAACGCTTTGTAGACACCTTGAAAATGACGTTAAGGAAAGCTTTTGGATCACACACGGAAAAAGCTCTACAGAAGTTTTTTCACATATACAGGATTACGGCAAACCCTAACACTCCAGCAGTCAGCGGAGGTTATGTTTGGCCATAAAATCAGATAAGTATTGTAGAAGTTACTACTAAGACAAACCACACATAGGAAAACCTCGGTGGTACCATTAAAAATACAATCTTGGAGAGAAAGTGTACTTCAAGCATTTTAAAAATAATGTTTCGTTTTGAGAATTAGGAAACGTAATCTATATAATCCAAAGACCAAAATTTATACACAAAAGGCATGTGAACAAGTACGCAAACGTATGACTGAGGACCAAGAAGAGTTGCTTCAGGAAGAAGTAGAACCTATTGAAAACCTCTAAGACACGTTTGATATTGAGCCTCATCGAATCACATCAAATCATGACGTTCGGGCAGGAAAAGAAAATCTCCGAACCGTTCATGGTCCACCACAACAGAAAAAATACTGGTACACCGCCCGGAGTTATCAGCTTGTCGTGTTGTTACCTATTCCAATCTCAATAAATACCAGAAGACCAAGCCACAAAGTGTCAGTCGATATCAGTGGACCAACCTATGTCGTTCGTTGGCTATAACGAACAACACATTATTGCTTTACATGTTGTTACTTTATTTTGGCGTTGTGTTTTTCTTTGCAGCCCTAACAGCTCTCTCTCCCCCCTCCCTCTCTCTCTCTGTATATATATATATATATATATATATATATATATATATATATATATATATATATATATATATATATATATATATTGGTTCTGTATTTTATTTTTTCTTTGACTTTTATTTTTGCTCTGTTACGCATTCTGTTGTCCCACTTAAGATTTTCCACAAAAATGTATTTCTCTCTTACCGATATAACATTATATATATATATATATATATATATATATATATATATATATATATATATATATATATATATATATATATATATATACAGAGAGAGAGAGAGAGAGAGACAGACAGAGACAGAGAGGGAGACAGAGAGGGGGGAGAGAGCGCGTAAGGTATCTGAGACCACCTAAAATATATTTAGAAAAACAGAAAATAAAACTTTTAAATCGTTGAAATTTACAGTTTCTTGTAGCAAAATAAATAAATATTATATTAATCAACATTTTATACTGTATATATATATATATTGTATAACGGAGTATCAAAATATGTATATGTTGAATAGGTGTTCATATTATACGAAAGAATATATGGGAGAAGAGTTCATACATGTCTTTATATATGGCCGCTTTTGGCTGTAAAATGAAATATACAAGTACGGCAGTTTACAAAATACAATGAAACATACTGGAATCTAGATAAGTATCTCTAAAGGACCACACGTACAACTGTTACATGATAAAAGGGCTGCTCCCTTTTCATGTAAGTAAAAAAAATAGGGAATTAGTTAAATGTAAATATGAAATAGGATAGTCAAGGATTCGAACTTGTGAAGCTAGATTTGGAATTGAAATTTCCAATCATAAGTTAAAATAAATACAGAATGTCATTGAAATAAAGAATGTGGAATTGCAATTGTTTAGCTTATATATCTGTATATTAAAAAGGAATGTAATAATGAAATTTGTTTCTGTTAAAATTGAAATGAGGACTTTAATTGTCAATTGAAATTGTTAACATATTTTGTAAAGAGGTTATTTGAAAAATAGGTTACTGAACTCGGGGTCATGTCAAGTTTGGCAACGTGACGCATGTCAACCTATGTGCTTTATGAGCACATGTTTAATCATGCGATGACGTGACGAGTTCTCAATATAGGTAGAGTTTTTAGATGCAGTCGGGGAGAAAGAGGGGAGAAGAGCCTAAGAGAGAGAGAGAGAGAGAGAGAGAGAGAGAGAGAGAGAGAGAGAGAGAGAGAGAGAGAGAGAGAGAGATGCTGATACCAAACCTTGGAAGCGGAGGTTAAAGAAGAAAAAGCCATGTAAAGAAACTTTGAATTCCTCATGCGAAATCATGGACCGGTCATGAAATAAAAGACGTCATTATCTTTGTGTATCTGCGTCTTCGTGTTGTGATTCAACAGAAAAGGTATTGTCCATTTATATTATAAGAACTTTGTCAAAATCATCATCTCAAAAATAGGTAAGAAATATATTAATCAATATTTATAGAAACACTCCCGTTCATACAGAACTGTCTCTCTCTTTATATATACCTGTTTATCTCCAATATGCTATCTCTTACAACTTAACCATCTTAAGACATATGGATACTCAACACATGAACACTCTTAAGACTGTCTGTATCACTCTAAGACTTTCACAAATATGAACAACAACAAATAACATCAGTCCTTTTCTAATAAGAATTACATAACATATACGAATATTTGGTGCCGTATTTAGTACCTACTAAAATAACACAATTACATAACACAACCGTTTATAATTATATATATTTTTATTCCAGTTGTCTGCCTTTATATCTCTATACCTTTTTCTTTCAGCCTCCGCTTCTTACCTGAGTTTGGAGCAGGCTCTCTCACGTCCCACATGTTTGCCGAAAACTCTTAGACTGACTAAAACGTATTGTTTTTTTCTCTTCTGGTGACGTAGCCGATTTAAGGAACTGTCTCCTTGACGTGACATCCGGTCACCTATCTAAATATGGCGCGATCAATGTCACTTAACAATTATTGTTTTGGATTTCTAAATTCTTATGTTTATAGCTGACTACATCTAAATCTATAAACATATAACTATTTACATAATCAACATTCAGTCATTTTACCAAAACAATATTTCTCTTCTTAGTCTAGCAAGGCCACTGGTGTTGTTCGGAATCAGTGTTTCCCGGAAAGCTCTAGACAACATATACCATTCTTCGGCTTTTATCCCTGACTCAATTTGAGTTCGAAAGCTACAGCAAACTTTATCGAGTGGTATTCATTTATGTTCTCCATTTTTTTTTTTTACATAGGCATCACCACATTATCAAGGCCAAGAGGCCACTCAAGGATAAGGGTTAAAGAGTGTACAGTAGAAATTGGACATTATAGTAATCATTAGTAATGAAAATTTGGTAAAGTTGATAACTTATATGGAACGGCTCATCAAGAACTTATTTACTTTAGACTTGAACACAACCATATTGTAGTCAGCCGGAAAGCAGGAAAACGGAAGACAATTCCACAGGCGTGCAGTTCTAATAAAAAGCTTTGTTCATGGAATCTACGTTTAGGTTTAGGCACAGATAAAGAGTGGGGGAATTATTGATAGTGTTTACAGCTAGACGAGTATTTCTTGTGAAAGTTTGGCGAGGGGGGACCATAGATTGAAGCTCATTCGAACACTTTCCATGAAAATAACGATACATCAGAGACAAACTCGCAACATCTCTTCTGTGAGATAAAGGTTGCAAGGAAGAGAAAAGGACATCTCCTACGAGGCTACGAAGTCTATTTTGAACTCTATCAAGGCAGGCCAAGTCCTTTCTAGCAGCTCCTGCCCAGATGTGGCAACAGTATTCCATCCTTGGACGTTCTGGCTCTTATATAGATAGAGAATAGCATCAGCAGTGAGATATCTACCGGATCGATAGAAAGATCCCACCATTTTTCCAGCGGCCTTGACAACAGATTTGATGTACGTGTTCCATTTAAGATCAGGAGTAATGGTCAAGCCAAGAAGTTTGTCAAAACTTGAGGCCTCCTGAAGACGAGAGCCATTCATTTCAATTGATGTCAGATGTGGATCAGAATGTTGATGATGTAAAGAGAGAAGCTTGGTTTTAGATGCATTAAAAGTAACCAGCCATTCTTTACCCCATTGTACTACGTGCTCAAGATCAGAGGAGAGAGAATTGGAGAGAACCTGGTCGTTTACTGTCTTAGATGTGCTACCATAAATGGTAGTGTCGTCAGCATAAATGTCTACAAATGATGTAAGGATGTGATTTGGAAGATCATTAATGTAGATCAGGAAAAGAGTTGGGCCCAGGATGGACCCCTGAGGGACACCGGCATTAATACTGTGAGCTTCTGATTTTTGCCCCTCAACTACTACTCTTATGAACCTATCAGAAAGAAATGATTTAATAATTGAGAAGACATTTCCAGCAATACCATAGCTAGAGATCTTATGAAGTAAACCTTTATGCCATACCCTATCAAAGGCCTTAGATATGTCAAGAGCAATTGCCCTAGAAAGGTTGCCTCCGTCGAGAGATTTGCTAATCTTCTGAGATATAACTGTAAGCACATCTGCTGTAGATCTAGCAGAACGGAAACCATATTGAGTGTCACTAAGAAGGTTATTTTTGTTGAGATATTGATATTTTTGTTCCTCGGGCTATTAGTTTTATCAGCGAGGATTTGGTGTTATTAAAATTCTTATTAACTTCTTTTTCAACAATGCCCCACTCAAAAAGAATTAAAGTCTGCTGAGTTCGAAGGCCATAAGATTGATGTCGAATATTGTTTGAATACATAGACCCTTGTCTATTCAACGGTTAACAATGGTTGGACGAGTATTAACACTGCATTGACTCTAACACCTTATGGAAAAAATAAGGAGGCATGATACGCCCTTCACAGTTAACAACACTGAAACTATTTCAGATTTGCTGTTTCATTTTTATAGACACTATTACAGCTTATATTTTCATTTCATTAGTTATGGTAGTGTCTGTCATGGGATTTTCTGGAACCAAAAAAACAATAATTAGTGTATTTTTGATTTAAAGTACAAAACTGTAAGTGTCCTCAGACTGTATATATATATATATATATATATATATATATATATATATATATATATATATATATATATATATATATATATATGAGCCGATGGGTTGAACTGCCGACTATCAACGCGATGGTTCTAGGTTCAATCCTTGGCTTGGGAGAGATTCTAGCCTAGCGTCACTGATTAGCAGTGATACAACGAAACAGTTCTGTATATCGATGACGATATATATACATATGTGTATGTGCTAATAATTTTAAAATATAAATAGATATACTAAGATTATCGTATTAACAAGACTTGCTTTCATTTGTCTATATCACGTCATTTCAACAGTCTGATATTCTACATTGCTAACAGCCTTCTTATTACACTTATACATACAAACAAACACACATATATGTGTACATATATATATATATATATATATATATATATACTTAAACTATATCATTAACTTTATATCATAATAGGTAAGAAATTTCGGGCGATTTTAATAAGTCAAACGTTGAGTTAGTTATTCATAATTAATGTGTCCTTACAATGCGACGTAAGAAAAAGAGAAGAGAAACAGAGATGGGCATGCATTCTAACACACGCACACACACATACACACGCACTCACATATACAGAGAGAGAGAGAGATAGAGAGAGAGAGAGAAAGAAAGAGAGGGAAACAGAGAAAGAGAGAGAGAGAGAGCAATATAGGAGGGCAACCAACCTTAGTAGTATTTTCACAAAAGTGCCATTCTAATTCAAAAGACGGCGTCCAAATTCTTCGCATCTTTGCAACACACCGAAACAATGCGACGAAAATTCCTGCTACCATCCGACCCTCGACTCCACAAAATTATTGTCTCGTACAGATTGCCTCTTCTCTTTGTTGCTTCTCCTTGTTGCGAATTATTGGGAAGCCTAAACGTTAATTAGATTTTGGATATTCTCTCGCGTTTCTTTGTCTTTTGAAATCGCTTCTTACCCACACCGCACTTTTCATACTTGAGACGTATGGACGTACGCGAGTGCGGGATTTGTCAGAGATTTTGGCTCCGTTCACGTTAGGTATGCAAGACATTTGAACAATATGATATAAAAATAATATGAACACATAAAATAACACGCACACATCTCGTACCCATCAACATCTACATACATATACATCCTCCACTCGATAATACCGATGTATATTTTATTCGTATAAAATATATTAATAAAGATATATCCGTTAGGCACGCAAACTTCAGTAATCAAAATATGCCGGACGAGAGCATTTCACTTTCTCAGGAGAACAGCAAATAGCAAATCCGACAACTCTCGCTGTTTAAAATGAATTTAAAAGGGTCATTGCCAAGGCTTCTGCAAAAGTAGGATCCCTCATCCGTGATAGAAAATTAATCGCGCCTGAGGGTATTTTATATTTCAACAAAATGCATAGAGTATTGTTGCCACATATGGCCTGGTGCATCTACAACTTGTCTGTCCCTCGAGGACATGGTAAAAAAATGTGTCTCCAATCTAATATGTCCAGCATTATCAGTCAAGTTCTTGCCTTTGTCTAATCACCATAATGTTGCATTCTTGTGTCAGTTTTACGAGTAGTTTAATGGGAAATAGTCTAATGAACACATAGTACACATGCGCCCAATGACGTATATAACTCAAAGAGCAACACACTATTTATCTGTGCCTAAACCTAAACATAAATTCCATGATCAAAGCTTCTTTCTTAGAACTGCACGCCTGTGGAATTGTCTTCCGTTTTCCTGCTTTCCAGCTGTCTATGATATGGTTGTCTTCAAGTCCAACGTGAACAAGTTTCTGATGAGCCATTCCACTTAAGTTAACAAATTTACCGAATTTCTATTACTATCGATTACTATATTGTCCTTTTGACTACTCTACACTCTTTAACCCTTATCATTGAGTGGCCTATCGGCCTTGATAAGTGGTGACGCCTATGTAAAAAAAAAATCTTGCCCATTCACTGTTGAGGTTTCTAAATGCCGGAAAGCCTTCTACTCTAACAGTTTCCTTCCAACAGTTTATCGATGGGCAGAAGTCTGAAGCTCAAATGCGTGATTCAAGCATGAATCCTTGATCCAGCTATTTTTTTCTTATCTTCATGTCTTCTAAATAACATTCTAAGTTCATTGCTCGGCATACATGTACATGGCACTTTCACTTATGGCAACACTTCAAAGGCCAGCAGCGACCGAGATCTCTCTGAGTCGCCGCCCTCCAAATGTGAGCACGTGGTGCAGTGGAGAAAAAGGTGGATGATTAAAACAAACTTCTATTTTTTCACCATCAACGCATTGATCATTACATTGCTCTAATAGATATGAATGACTCTAGTCTCAACGAAGCGCTTCTAACCTGAAATATGAGAATTACATCAAATCATTTGCTAGGATCACGTGTTACATGGTTTCATCATTCTTTAGCCCAAGAAAGTATCTCACTTCCGACTCAATCCTCTATCTGTGTAAGAGCCAGATACGCCATAAAACAGAGTACCGTTGCCATATCTCGAAGGAACTGCTCGACACTATTATGCCTTGACAGAGGTCAAAATCAGCTTAAAAATATGATAGATGATGTCCTTATCTCCTCCTTGCAACCTCGCACAGAAGAGACGTTGCGAATCTGGCTCTCATCTATCGTTATTTGCATGACAGGTGCACAGGATCCTTAATCTACTGTCCCCCTGTGCCAAACATTCACAAAAGCACTCGCCTAACTAAAACCACTATTAACTTTTTCCTCTACTGTATATCTATGCCCAAATATTAATGCAACCTCCATGAACAAATCTGCTTTCCTAGAATTGCTCGGCTGTAAAACTATTCTGCCAGTCTGCTTTCCGGCTAACTACAACATGGTCGTCTTCAAGTCTAATGTAAACAAATTCTTGTTGAGTCCCCTTAAATAGTCAACTTCTACCCAATTTCCATTATCGTACACGAATTAACCCTTCTCCTAGAGTGGCCCTCTGGCCTTGATATGTGGTAACTCGCCAGTAAAAAAGTTATTTTAACTTAAGTTTGTACATTTTCGATCGTCTTTTCCCCGTTTGCTCACACATTGACGTGTATGTTTGTAAAAATAAAACAAGATGATTGGAACGGCTGATTTATTTTATTCTCCCGTTTGTTTGTTAATTTTGATCCTGCACTGAAACAGTGGCCTGCACATTCACACACGCATTTATTCTGCAACGTAGTTTACTTCAAAAACTTGTTTATTATTTACCTTTGTCGAGGTATACAATTTGAAATAGAACCATCTCCTCATCGTTAAGTGTAACGTCAAAATCGCACGTGTTCTTGTTTCAGTCACATCGTATAACGTCATGCAACTTGACCGCGATAAACATTATTTCCTTTTGAAATTTAGACACTTCCAAGTCATGAGTTTGTGACATTTCCGGGTCACCGGCAACAGACGTGAACCCTCAGCGATCACTAAATAAGGATCTCTTGTCACATACGCACCGTTCTCGTTCTTCGCAGGGAATTCTTCGCAAGATCTGTCGGCGTAGTAGAACTTGTTGATTACTTTGATCAGTGTTTCACCTTGGGTTGATATGCTGCTGTCACGCTGGAATTGAATAGATTTTCATTCACGCAAAAGAAATACAGACTCAGATATCTCTATTCTACTGAGTTAATTCAAGTTAGATTATACAAAATATGATATACACATATACAATCGTTCAGGTGTTAATTTTTAACAAACACTATTAAGTCCCAATTTGATTTAATTACTCTCAGTTTTGGCGGTTGCGATGGACGGGAAGAGATGGTGGCGACAATTTTTCGATTAGAATTAGATTCACTCAAAACTCAGCTCCAACTCTCTCCAATTAACTGATTTTGGCGTGGGGATTCACTTATGTACCGAGGTATCGGGGTAGGGTAGGTTGCTCCCGAGACAAATCGCCAGTAAGTACGTCATCCCAGAGGAATTCCCCGATTCCCTGCGTGTGTGCCTGCCGATTTCTCAGGCCCCAAAGGCCCAGCTCATCACCTCATGTTATCAATTTTCCACTGAACAATAAAATTTTATCGGTTTCACAAAAATAATATAATTCATTATTTTCAGCAGGGTTTTATGCCGATGCTCGAGCATACAATAATACTTAACAAAAAACACAAGCATAATTGCCCGGCATTCTCCAGAGTTTCGGGAGTCTAAACCTCTTCCAGATGGCGAGGTCTATCGATCCTTTGGACGGTCACGTCACAAGTTGACTATTCGTTATAAAAAAACATATCATGCAATCCGTTAGAAAAAATATAAAATCAACTAATTCTAACAAAGTGTTGTGAAAGATTATGCTAAATAATGTACTTTATAATCCAGTTATTTGTTGATATTCCTTTCATGTTTTCTATTTGTTATTTGTTAATATTTCTTTCATGTTTTCTCTATTCCTGTATGCAGTTTCAACAATAATAGAAACTGATTTTCCAGGCATTTTTTTCGAATAGAACATCTGCTTTTCAAATTATTGTATTTTACGTGAATTCGCCTTGTTCACAAACATTGGACTTGTCTTACATTTTTGTTGAAATACGATCAAAGCGCTGCATTTATTGTGATTAAGCGCAGTAAATAAAATACATGTTTATTTTATCCCGTCTTCTCTGGAAAAACGTTTTTCGTCTGTTTGAGTCGTTGAACAGATACCGAGTTGATCTACGAATTCGACGAGCTGAGTTCAAATCCTCTCAAATGTTCGTTTACTTTAAACTTTGAAGATTATCATTACCATAATACCGTCTTCAGTTAGTCATTATTTTCTGTTCTTTTGTTTCTTCAATAGCCGAGTATAAAAGAGTGTTACTTCTGTTTACTTCTCTTTTCCCCATAAAATAATTACCTTCTTGCACACACCTTCTACAATACAAAAACAATCTTGTCTGAGTGGTCGAGTGGATTCACTTAACCAATCAGCAGACATCTAATTTGGTCGATTGAATGCTAAAACCCATCGTCATTCCTCTTTTTGAATGCGAAGCCGTCTAGTCACTAAGTAAGGAAATCTTTTCCTCTTTAATTTGAATGCGACTATTTTACTTTGAACATTCTATTTCTTGGACGTAAAAGAACTTTATATTAAGGTTGGTGCAAAAGCAATATCCTTCTCTCACATATGTTACTTTTATATATGATTTCTGAATTAATTCATTAATATATATATAGCCATGTTATATATCATTTAAAAGTGCTTTTTTCGCTCTATCGAATCGTGTTATTTGTTACCGTTCTCAATCTCTTCATTTATTTTTGTAGGCTTTTCGGCAGCATGAACAAAATTCAAATCCGCACGATTTTCTTGTTCCAGTTCAGACAGCTCCTGATATGAATGATGCGTTTGGCCCAGGAACCACTAACGAACGTGTGACATAACGGTGTTTCAAGAAATTTCGCAGTGGTGACAAGAGCCTCGAAGATGAAGATGAAGACGATCGCGGCCGGCCAACTGCGATTGATACGAACATTTGAAAGCCTCAATGTAAGCCGATCCTCACAAAACCACAAAAGTTGCTATTGAAATCGAAGTGGACCACTCAACAATCGCTCGCGATTTAAAGCAAATAAGGAAGTCATAAATGTTGGATAAATGGGTGCCACATGAATTGAACTAAAATAAAAAAATCGTCGTTTTGTGGTGTCTTCTACGCTCCTTCTGCAACAAAACGACCCATTTCTAGAGCAGATTGTGACGTGTGATAAGAAATCGATCCTCTACGAAAACCAGCGACGTTCGGCAAAGTGGTTGGATGCCGGAAAAATCCACAACACGAAAATTGCACCAAAAAATATTATGGTGACTGTATGGTGGTTTGCGGCCGGTCTCATCCATTACAGCTTCTTTAATCCGGGCGAAACAATTACGGCTGAGAAGTACTGCCGACAAGTTGACGAAGTGCACCAGAAGATCCAACGTATGTGACCAAGATTGGTCAGTATGAAGGGATCAATTCTCCACTATGACAGCGCTCGCCTATATGTTGCTCAACTGACTATGCACAAACTGAATGAATTGAGTTTCAAGAGCCTGCTTCATCCGCTATATTCATCGGGCTTCTCGCTCACCGATTATCACTATTTCAAGCATCTCTACAACATCCTGCGCGAAAAATGCTTCAAAAGCCGAGATGATGCCAAATCGGCCTTCAATGAGTTAATCGCTTCCAGAACTCCGGATTTTTATGCTAATGGGATGAATAAACTTGTTTCTCGTTGGCAAAAATGTGCCGATTCTTATGGTACGTATTTCGATTAATAATGTTTATTATGAAAGGAGTTATGATCTTTTGAAGTTGAACGACATTAGTTTTGCACTAACCTAATAGTTGAACTTCTAAAGCCACAAACATAATAAGTTTTATTAGAACTTTGCATCTATTATTGCTTAATTTAATTATTCACGTGTGTCTAATGCACTTCTTTCTCTCAGCAGCTTTCAACTTTGGCGAGTGAAAATTGAAGCACTTCCTTGCTAAAACATTTTACGAGGTAAAATTGATTTTTTTACATCATAGGTTCCAGCGAACCTATGATAGAAATCATGCGACCTTTAAGGCAGAGAGTATCACTCGAATATCAATGCTACAATTAAACAGACAAGTTTAAGAAATTGTTATGGATCTTGTTTCTTCGCTTGGCCCCTTAATGGCTCTGCTCTCAAATGCGATAATTATCCTTTGTTTGAGCCCTGGCCTATAATTATTTATTGTTATAGTCCTGCCCAATAATAATTTCATGTTTGAATCCTGATCTATAATTACGAGGGTCGTTCTAAAAGTAAGGCTTTCTATTTTTTTAATTCAGAAACTAAAATATTGAAAATCCATTAAAACGAGACATTTTATGCTCCAGAATTTATTTTTATACATAGTCACAACCATTCTCAATGCACTTTTTCAAACCTGTTTTGATGCCTCGGTTGTAAAAGCCCACTGCACTATGTCATTCCCATCTCTGTCGCAACTCTGAATTCGCTGAACCCATCTCCTAACTGTGCTAACATCAACTACAGTGGCTTTGTAAACGTACAACAGGCGTTGGTGAATAACGGTCGGTTTAACGTTTTCTGTATGGAGGAATTCAATTACGCATTTCTGCTTCTGACGCACGTCCATCACAGGGGCCGCTTTTTAAAAGTCTGACACTGTCAATATCTGCAACAGAATTATGGAACTTTGAGGGCATGAATAGATAAGTTTAGTTTTCATAACAATGCAATGTGAAATCTCCTCTGATGTATTTGTGCGGAATAAAATATAGGAAACATTACTTCGTATTTACTGTTTGAGTTATAACCTATAACTATTATATTTTGGAGCTAGAATCATTTTCGGTTGAGGTCATGACTTATAATTATTTCCCATTTGAGTTCTAAACTAAAAAGCGAATAATTGTTCTGTAAACGTTAACAAACAGAATGGTGCTAAACAAAAATATTCATTTCGAACGCGCCTTTGTTTTATCAAAGAACTTTCTGTTGATTTTATACACCAGACGCTTTCCTTTGTGCGGTGATAAAACTTCTAAACTGCAATGTTATTTAAGGCTATATAAGGGTGTTAACATTGGTTATCCCTTCTTTAATTAGATTTTTTTGATGATCGATTTTCGATATTTGTAGGAGGTATTCCGATAGAAAAACTATCCAAAATCACGTTTAGACATAAAGTCCATTTATGTGAAATTCTAAAAAAATTGGCCCAGCCGTTTTGGAGTCTATAAGAAACGACATGCTTTCTATATATAAATAGAGATTTTACTTGATTTTGATATTTATCCAATGTGTTACATTTGCCTCCAATTTTATTTTAGTGAGTGCATATGTATTTGTTATGATTTTTGATAGAAATACTTGGGATGTTTTTAAGTATATATTCCATGTTCTGCGAGATATCTCTTGATTTGATTTATTTCTTTTTTATTTAAAAAAGGTTTGCCAATTTTAACTTCTGATTCATATTACATGCTGTATGTTTTCCTTTTTGACTTATTCATGCGTGACCATTTCTAGTTCCTTCACGTCTACCCGGATTTGTGTTTTGTGTCGACATCCAAGATTTAAAACTACTTAACAAAATTAACCCATTTATGCATGGCCTTTTGAATGTTCTTCACATTCTAAACCGAAATTCTTTTTATGTTATCATGAAAACGTTTGCAAGTACTTCTTTAAAAGTATAGATTTGTTTTGAACTTCGCACGCATTTTTCTTTTGCATCTGAGCATCACAGCGGGGATCAAACTATTAAGTTGAGTCGAGAAACATAACAGCATTCATCCTAGTCGATGTAATATGTAAAAGAAAACAAAAAACAAAGAAAAAGCAAAGAGACACATGTTTTTGAAATGTAACCTTTCAAGATCCCGTTACTCATCTATTATTTCGTTGTTTTTTTTATTTTTGTCGCACTTTGTTACTGCCATATTTAATGTGTATAACAAGAAAAAAAATCTACATAGTTTTTGTTGAACTCGTTATTAAAGTGCAAAACTATTATAATCAAATTGGAAGAATACCTGTCCCAGGATTGGTAAACCTATTTTCCCAGACAGAACACTTTTGTACTACTACTATTATATCCCATTACAACGCAAATTCAATGAGTTAATTTTCTTCTCAAGAACAACCCGCTAATGAAAATCTATACCGCGACGCTGCTTTCCACCTGACTAAAACATGATCATTTTCAAGACAAATGTAAACAAGTCTTTGCTGAGCCGCCATCTTAAATAAGCATATTCTACCCAATTCCCACCACGACCCATCATTACAGCATTGTCTTACCGATTCCATGGCATTAATTAACTTTTATCCTCGAGTAGGCATCAGGCATTTATAAGTGGTGACTCTAGTAAAAATAATCATACCAAGCCATATTTCTAGATGGTCCTGGATGTGACCTTAAACTATATCCAGTGGTGAGGCCCCAGCTTGCGGGCTTTGGGGAGTGTGGAGCCACCCTTTAATTGCCATTGCTCCCAGGTCCACTCTGACCCGGAGTGGTAGTACCTGTTACGGTCCCAACTATGGGTTGAATAGAAGTAAACACTTCATCAAATCTCCACACTAACGTAATGTACTTGCAATAACCCTTATTCCTGAATGGCTTCCGGGCCTTGATAAGTGGTGATCACTGTGTAAAAAAAAAAAAACGACTTGAAAACGACAAATATATTCTATAAAAAAATCTTTCTTCAAAATGTTTGGATTCGGCATTAAATAACCTGAAAAGGGTTGATATGCCGTAACAAAACCCCAAAACAACCAACCATATTTCTAGAACCTTTATTTTAATTTTGATCAAAATCGTTTACGTTATTTTGACCTCAGAAAAAGTCTACAATTTAAGGTTTAAGTTTAAAGGCTCTTAAGGAGTCTTAAAAAGGTAAAATTAACAATTTTTTTTGATTGGTGTCTAAAAGCTATGGATCAAATTCAATGTAAGTGTTAAATATTATAATTTTCAATTCAAAACCCTTTAGGGTTGATGTCAAATATCGATTGTAAAAATTTTACAAAGTTGTATATAACTAAATTAAACTAACTTTAACCAATGTTATGACACTTTGTGCCTAGTAGTAGTCTTAATAAATTCATAATGATCGATTATTTGTTTAGCAGCGCATTATGTACTGGAACGTATTTAAACATATACACGAGATCTTGAATGTCTACCGAGAGAGAACTTGAATGCCTACTGGAAGAGGACAACCTCGTATGAAGATACATTTACTTGAAAGTAAACTCTTATTCAAAATCGTATAAGTATACGTCCTCTGTATGGCTAACAGATAGTGGCCTTTACTAGAGATGTTGCACTTTCTCCAGTCGAGGTTTCCTATACAGAACTAAACTGGATACTCGATTACGCTAGATTAATTCTTTTCCTGGAATCCAATAATACCAAGAAACCACAGGAAAAAATATTGTAATATATTTAACTGGTCAATAGAAGAGACGATAATTAATATTCTTAACTTCTTTACTACCTTAGTGTTTGAGAGGCAAATGAGATTTGATGGAACATTCGAATATCTATGTATCTCATATAAAGATCAAGTGTTCGCTCTAGGAAAGGATAGAGTCCTCTTCTTTCTGAGAACTTCGACTGAAGTAAAATGGAACAGTGAAACATACCCAAGTTTATGTAAATTGAGATACATTTGAATTGTTTCTCCAATGTAATCCTTATTTATTTGTTTGTTCTCTTTTGTGGTATACCAATCTTTTTCGGGCCATTTAAATGCCGAATAAAATTGGAGTCATGCATCTTTTGATATTTCTATTTTTTGCATAAAGATCAATTACCGTTAAAAGTGAATTATAATCCCCATTTTAAAATATTTCCTTAGAATAACTCATTCTTAGAATATTTTGCTTTCAAATACATTGCCCTCAGAATACATTACGCTCAGGAAAAAATCACAGTGATATTTTATTTAACTCCACTAATCGATATCCATTTTTAAAATGTGTTATATAACATCTATTATGGATCCGTTATGGTGGGTGTTATTTTTAAACAAATAGAACATTCTTTTTATCCCTTTTCAACTTAAACATGGCAAATTGCAACTTGAAACGTAAGAGGTTACTATTTCGGATCGTGTCTAACAGGAGACTGTGGGGAGTTGAGTGACAAGATCTCTGTCCATATTACATTTCAGCTCCTGTAAGTTAGTGCAATCAGGAAAACGAGAGGAAATTCCAGAAAATTTCGAGAGTATCTGTGTGAGCAAGTGTCTCATACTAATTGTGTTACATATATAATTGCGTTACATATACAATTGCGTTACATATATAATTGTGTTACATATATAATTGTGCTACATATATAATCGTGTTACATATATAATTGTGTTACATATCCGCAAGTGATGTTAGAAGTATTTTTCTTTATTTTGACAACCATGGCCAAATATGTTCTTTTGACCCTTTCAAGGCTGTTATGTTCACAAACAATGACGCAGCAATAATTTTAATGTTTAAATATATTTTATTTGTAAACTAACCGATATCCATATTTAAATTGAGGCGTTTTATATATCATCGGTTATGAATATGAATAATGTTACCTTTTAAGCACATAGAGTGATGATTTTCTCGAATATAATTTGAAAGTTTTTTTTTTGCGATAGGTCGATGAAAATAAATCTAAAACTAACAAAACAGGCAAATATGTTATTTGAAACTTGAAACCGACAGGTAAACTGAACTACTATTTCAAATTTAAGCGTGACATACAGATAAAAATGCTATTTGAAATTTACGTATTGTGACGCAAATAAAATATTCCCCATTTCTTCTTTTGTTCTATGGCCATTTCTTGTGAATGGATATCATAACATTTGTTGTGAATGGATATTATAACATTTGTGGTGAATGGATATCATAACATTTGTGGTGAGTTGATATCCTAACATTTGCTGTGAATAGATATCATAACATTTGTTGTGAATGAATATCATAACATTTGTTGTGAATGGATATCATAACATTTGTGTGAATGGATATCATAACATTTGTTGTGAATGGATATCATAACATTTGTTGCGAATGGATATCCTAACATCTGTTGTGAATGGATATCATAACATTTGTTGTGAATGAATATCCTACCATTTGTTGTGAATGGATATCCTAACATTTGTTGTGAATGGATATCCTAACATTTTTTGTGAATGGATATCATAACATTTGTTGTGAATGGATATCCTAACATTTGTTGTGAATGGATATCATAATATTTGTTGTGAATGGATATCCTAACATTTGTTGTGAATGGATATCATAACATATGTTGTGAATGGATATTCTAACATTTGTTGTGAATGAATTTCCTAACATTGTTGTGAATGGATATCATAACATATGTTGTGAATGGATATCATAACATTTGTTGTGAATGGATATCCTAATATTTTTTGTGAATGAATATCCTAACATTGCTGTGAATGGATATCCTAACATTTGTTGTGAATTGATATCATAAGATTTGTTGTGAATGGATATCCTAACATTTGTTGTGAATGGATATCATAACATTTGTTGTGCATGGATATCCTAACATTTGTTGTGAATGGATATTCTAACATTTTTTGTGAATGGATATCATAACATTTGTTGTGAATGGATATCCTAACATTTTTTGTGAATGGATATCATAACATTTGTTGTGAATGGATATCCTAACATTTGTTGTAAATGGATATCATAACATTTGTTGTGAATGGATATACCAACATTTGTTGTAAATGTATATCCTAAAAAATACGTTTTAAACCAAACTGAAATTATCTTTATATCTATAAAAGTGAGAAAGTGTGTTGGAGAACACTTCTCAACCTATATACTTCATTAATTTTTTTATCTAGAAACTTAAAATATATATATACAATATTCAGATATGTGAAAAACATTTTAGTCAGTTTATTTCCTGTAAAAAGGAGCTGCTAAGATGTCAACATTGAAAAATTAATACGCAAGACTCTTAAGAATTTTATGAGTTTGCTAACTGTTTTCGAATACGCATGCGTGAATAGTTCACATTACAGATTACTCAAATTAAGAATAATTAGTTTGAAAAAACTTTTAAACAGCATGTCACACTGACCTAATGATTATCGTACTATCTTTGGGTTTTGGTTTCAATCTCAGCTCAAGTATTTTTTCTTTTTTTTTTACTTACAAGAAGTGAAGGGTTTAGAAAAAAAAACATAATACTCGCATGCAGTCTCAGTTTCTGTAATTATTAAGCTATAATATTTATGCGTATTTTACGACCGGGCAACGCCGGACGGCCTGCTAGAAATATATAAGAAAAGCAATTAAAAATTGATTTACATAAGAATTTATGTTAATATTATGAGTATGCGACATCTAAAAATATATTGGTAAAAGAGAAATGATTTTTGGTTTGTAAATCGGAAATAAACAATGTTTAGAAAATAACAGTTTCTCAACATTTTCAACCGTGTAGATTACAAAGTCATCTATAGAAATATCTTACTTGGAACGGTCAAAAAAGAAAATTTCGTCGGTAATAGTCTCTATTGAATAAGTTCTTACTATGATGTTTAATATATTCAAATTTGGAGAACGTTCTATTTTCACGAGTTACAGTAAACATAGGAAGGTAAGAAAGGCAAGTTTTCGTGGCATTCTTTCACGTAAACGCTGAAATGAAAAATACATTATTTCTGACAGGACAAGGCTAATTAATGAAAAATTAATTGAAAAATAGAAAAGAGTATTCTTGAATGATTATTGGACAATTTTTACGAAACTTTTAGAAAATAAAACTTTAATTCAAAAATGTCTGTCTTCATAGAAGACAGACATTAAGAAATTATATAATTTTTCTACTTTTATGGTTTTTTCGTTCAAATCAAGATAAATATTTAGATTTTTTAAAGTAATACACCATTGACAGCAAGCAAATATTTTGTTTGTGATTTTTGCATTAAGGTAAAGATGCTCAGTGTTTCGTCACTTTCTGGCGTTTTGCATAAACGGCTCGGAGGATTACACCAATACTACGTTTGTGATATTATTGACGTCCCTTCAAGTGTTAGTAAATAAAGAGGAAACATATTAAAAAAAAAGAGGAAATAAGTTTATTAGCAGAACAATGAATAGGAAGTTGTTCATCACCGCACACACAAAGAAGCTGAGATATGCGTATTGGTCAGGATGTGGCATATGAATACAACCACCCTCCAGAAATATTTGAAATTAGTTGGACGCCCGGCGTTGCCCGGTCGTACAATAAACTTAAAATAATATTTGAATTTATGCAAATGGCGTATGTATTATTATAGAATCAATCCACTATTGAATATTATATATTACAAGGAATCATTTGTCCGACGGACTAATTCAATAAAAAATAATAATAAAAAAAATAATGATAATGTTCTTCATCAAAGTCCGTCTGTGTTTGTTTACAATATCATGTCAGCTGATATTTGGGCTTGACGATCTTAAAAATTATTTTTCTTCTCTTATAGATAAGAAAGGAAAATTTTCACAGGAAAATATTTTGCGTTACACCGACCAGCGTTACACCGGTGTAACGTAAAATATTTCCCTGTAAAAATTTAGAAAGACTAAGATCGGATTTTTTCGATTTTCGATATTTATCGGATAAATTTCTGCAGAACACTGCTAGAACATTGTCAGACATATAAATTACCTTTGTGTGAAATTTGAAAAAAGATAGGCTCAGCCGTTTCGGAACATATGAGGAAGGAACTCATACACACATAATGACTTTTATATAAGTGTAGAGATAGAGATTCGTTTACGGGCAATTTTATAGTTTTAGATGTAACAGATGACTGGAACAAAGGACCAGATTTAGAAATCAATGAGTTTTCTTTTTTACGCTTTTCGACAGTTGCGGATATTGCAGATTTTGTTTATTTGCGAAGATTGAACAGTCAGAGTTGAGCAGAGATGCGAGTTGTAGCAGGTCGGGATAACTTTGTTAAATCGAGATGAACTGGTATCAATTGACGAACTTTACATCTAAAGAATTTTTTTTTTAGATATGGATGACATTAGTACTTAGAGAATAGTTTCCCCCAATGGTGTCATACACGCAGCCGGAGCCTAACTGACATTCGCATAAGGTGTTTTCTATGTTTTATTTTGTGTTGTTTTGTTTTTCTTATCTACCTGTGAGAAACAATAATACGCACTTTATACTGCATAAGTACTGCGTTTTCTTAAATTTCTATTCATAAAAAAACTAAAAGTCTTCCAAGTCTACTGCGACAGACCGAGGAAAAATTACTTCAAACAGAAGCGTGATAGACCAAGCGACGGAGAAAATTTTACTTAAGATGTGTCTATTCAAATTGCGCGTTCAGTAATTGAACTAGTATTTCAGATCGATTTACAAAGCCTATTATTGACATCCAAAGTCGCATCTTAGTTAAAAAGTGAAACAAAAGAAGGCTCTTCCCACGTTTGACGAAAGAACATCCAGAACTTACTAACTGACATTCCATCGTCTGACAGAAAACACAAACATGTCAAAGATAAAATGCTGACAATAATTCCCTGAAGCCAAAATGACAAGAAAATATTCTATTTATAATAAGAACTTGTTACCTTTCGTCTTGAACAATTTTTAGCTTTGCCGACCGAAATCGAGTTGGAATTTGTTTACAAAATTCGACGGAATTAAATCACAACCTTTGTCACATTTCTAACATTTTTTTTACTTAAGAAAATAAAACTCTTTGCAGATTTTTATCGATCCGGGAATAACATATAACCTTATGTTTTTAAATTTGTAGAAAGAGAAAGGACATTTTTCGTTTGCTACGCGCGTTTATAGTAAACTCGTAGTGACCAAGTTTCTACTTCTTGGGCATTTCTTCTCACTATTAAAATTTTCTTCCTAATCCTTTTGGTCCAAAATATACTTATATATTTGATTAATCCTCAAATATTCGAATCATAAACTTTTTCAAACAAATCATTCAATTTTTAGAGGTTCAATTTTCTATGTAATCCTATCGAAAAATCACCCGACTGGCGATAAGATACTACGATGACGTTTATCGTTTCTTTAAAATTGTATTGTCTCAATTCATTCAATGATCGCATTGATTTATTAATGAAACACTATTTATTCATATTGTGAAAAAATAATTCCGATGAACTTATCAGCTACATTTTTAGTATTTAAAGTAAACATGCTTACTAAGACTCCTGAATATATTTAAACGAGCTTAATTAATTTTTTTTCAGCTAGTTAAAAATCAAAATGTATGATCATTTTAAGTTTGATTTAAATAGAAATGTTAACCCTCTTCTAAAATAACACATGTATTTTTCATGCAAAAATCTTTGTTTATCCTGTAATGTTTATTTAATAATAATCCTAGTATTTCTTTTCAAAATATTAAATAACAATTTTAGCGGCCAATAAATTTGAACTATTTTTCCATACTTTATTGCTAATTTGATTTTGATAGGTATTCTATTTTATTTTCTGGTGGTTAACCGTGATCAAGTGGTTAACGACTTTTTTGTTTGAATTTAGTTCGTTCTTAAAAATTCACTTCTGCATAGGGTGTTTACAACCGTCTTATGCTGCCTTTTGTAAGCACCTGATTTTTTTCTAGAAAATATTCTTACAGTATAAATATCATGGAAATAAATGCCAACAATAAAAATATGATGATATTACATTTCTCTGTTTTTTTTTCGATGAATTAGTTAGATATATATTCCATATTTTGTGACATATTTTTTAAAGTTAAATATTCTATATTTTGTGACATTTATTTTGAATTATATATCCCACACTGTGTGACCTATTAAAAAAAGTATATATTCTATATTTTGTGACATATTTTTTAAAATTATATATTCTATATTTTGTGACATTTATTTTGAATTATATATCACATACTGTGTGATATATTTAAAAAATATATATTCCATATTCTGTGACATATTTTTAAAATTATATATTCCATATTTTGTGACATATTTATTTTAAATTACATATTCCATATTTTGCGACATAATTACTTTAAAATACGTATTCCTTAATTTTAAACATATGTCTTTTAAATTATATATTTAATATTTTTGACATATTTATTTTAAATTATATATTCCATAATTTGAAACATATGCCTTTTAAATTATATATTCCATATTTTGTGAAATATTTATTTTAAATTGTATATTCAATATTTTGCAACATATTTCTTTTAAATTCTATATTTAATATATTGTGAACTATTTCTTTTAAATTATATAATCTATATTTTGTGAAATATTTCTGTTTAAATAAGTCTTAAACATACCTAGGAATTTCGGTTTAGATTTTTATTCTTTGAAAATATTGTTTGGTAAACAGATAAGAAAAATGGAGGGTAAGTAAAAGAAATGTCGGGATAAAAAGGATGAAATAAAAATGAGAAATGGTAAGAATAAAAGATGAGACAAAACGCAGAGTAAAAACGATGTATTTCTACTAAGAAAATAAGAAACAAGAACTGATGATGGAAGAAAGAGTTAAATAAAAGAAGGCATTATTATTATTATTATTATTATTATTATTATTATTATTATTATTATTATTATTATTATTATTATTATTTGAACTAAATAGTTTAAAACTATAACTAATTTTATCATGGTAATGTTGCTTTTAATCTCTATTTATTAAATTATTAGATGTAAATAATTTACAAAACTTTAAATTTTTTATACATGAGATTTTGCAAAATATTTGTAAACCAGAAATGACTTTCATTCAACAATGCTTTCAAAGGTCACCAAGTAGTTCATCCGTTTTTTTATATGTAATAAAAGCAATAAATAAGGTCAAAATTATTCAATATGTAATTATCAGAGTTTTGTTGATGCAAAAAATTTTCCTTGGTTGGTCCACCTGCCTGTGATTTAAAAATCCATGCTTATACAACAGTTTATCCTTGACGATGAACACAGATGAACAAATATTAAATTGTCTTCTAATTTCATTTATATAGAAAAGGGATTTTAGTAGTTAATGGTAAATAAATCTTAACTTCGTAAGTCACAAAACCCCACCAATTATCCGAACTAGAGAGGCCGTGTTCACTCATAATAGCGTACAAAAACAAAAAAACAACAAAAAAAAAACTAGTAGAATCTCATTGAGGAGGGGGTATTAATCTAAAATAACCTTTTTTGTTTATGCTGAAAGTAATAACTGATATGTGTTTAAAGTAGACATTAATTAAACAAAAGTCCACCTTTCTATCCATGAATCGTTTGAAGTATGGCAAAAGTAACATTTCCAGAGAACGAAAGGTGGGGATGAGGCAAAACAAGACAGAACACCATGGAAGAAAGAGTTAAATTAAAGAAGGCAATATCAACAACTGGAAAATGAATGTAAATGAAGTATGATTTTACGAGGAAAATCTTTGAAAAAAAAATGACAAACAGCAAAGCAATTAAAGGAGTGCATTATTTATTCTTCTTTCCTTCTTTCCTTCTTCCATTCTTCTATCCCTGTTTGTTTTGCTTAAAATCGAAACAGAGCCGATATGACGTCACAGCGGAGGAAGATAACGGAAAGAAAAAAGACATCACGTGATGATAGTACCAGCAAAGCGACCGGCGTTAGATGACCGTATGGCGGCGAGAGTATTTTTCGGGAATAACATATTCGACGCGGCATAATTTCATTAATTATATGGGAGAACAAAGCGGCCTTAAAAAATATAATGGATTATTTTATAAAGTACCATGATTGCTTTTATTTCAATTAAAAAGTTGTTGAAATTTTCTTTTTTTTTTGTTGCATTGATACAATCTTTGCACGCAACGTGCTGGTTTGTATTTGCAGGTAAGGTCAACGTTACAAGATCAGTTTTCCCACTTTCATTGTTTAATCGTCTTTCTTTTTCTCAGTACTAGAAAATAGATAAAGAAATATAAAAATAATAAAATAAAGAAATAATGAAGTACAAATTGAAATAAAAATTTTGAGTGAAAGGAAACAAAACACAAAAAGATAGAAAAAAAGACAGTATAAGAATAAAGAAAATGTAAAAAAAAGACAGTATAAGAATAAAGAAAATGTAAAAAAAGACAGTATAAGAAAAAAGAAAATGTAAAAAAGAGACAGTATAAGAAAAAAGAAAATGTAAAAAAAAGACAGTATAAGAAAAAAGAAAATGTAAAAAAAGACAGTATAAGAAAAAAGAAAATGTAAAAAACGACAGTATAAGAAAAAAGAAAATGTAAAAAAAGACAGAATAAGAAAAAAGAAAATGTAAAAAAAGACAGTATAAGAAAAAAGAAAATGTAAAAAAAAAGACAGTATAAGAAAAAAGAAAATGTAAAAAAACGACAGTATAAGAAAAAAGAAAATGTAAAAAAAAAAACAGCGAATAATAATTAAATAACATTAATAACGCATAGCTTGGCATTCGGGTCAAGATCAAAGTGTAGTATCTGTTCTTCAGATGCTACATTACAATTTCTTGTTCTCTGTCAGTGGAGGAGAAATCCTTCACGACTGAGACAATTCTTATTTGTGTTCCTTTTGTCCACATTAAAAAACGACCCTCGTGTCTAACTCTGTCCCGTGGGGAGGCATTGTAAATATGAATAACGCATATGAAAGCAAAACAACGTAAAATAACTAAAATGTCGGAAATAAGGAAATTCAACGAAAAAAAAAACGATTAGGTTAAAATGGGAGAAATATAAAACAAGGTACTGGGAGAAAGAGAGCGAAAGAAAGAAAAAAGGAAATACAATTCATCAAACGAAAACTGATTTAAAACAAGTCAGTATTATAAATATTATTTGAAAAAAAAAAACGACAATAAAACGACACAGAAGTGAGTAAAAATAATGACAATCCAAAAGAAATAATGTTAAATAAAAATGACAAATGGAATAAAATGATCATAACAAATATAGGAATGAATGAGAAATGAATAGGAATGAATGAGAAAAAGAGTGAAAAATAAAAGTAAAAGCTAAAAAAAAAAGTAAAATAATACTAGAAGAAATAGATAGATAGATAGATAGATAGATAGATAGAGACAGAGATAGAAAGAGTGTGTGGGATAGAAAGAAAGAAAGATAAACGAATAAAAAAAAGAAATAATGAGAAACAGAGGAAAATTAAGACGAAGACGAAAAATGGAAGAAAGTAATCAAACAAGAAGAATAATAAACAGAGATAGATAGATAGATAGATAGATAGAGTGAGTGAGTGAGTGAATGAGTGAAAGAGAAAGAAAGAAAGTGAGAGAGAAAGAAAAAAATAAAGGCAAATTCGAAAAATAGGAATTAAATAAAACACGAGAGATAAAGTGGTGACCTCCATGTAAAAAAAAAAAAGGAAAAAAAGGGAAAGAAATATATTGACGATAAAGAACCATAAAATTTCTTACCATATTTAGAGAAAGCATGTTTTGGAAGGAAATTAGAATCTCGTCAAGTGGGCGAAGTAAGCTTCGTATTTCGATATCGGAAAGAGCAGAAGAGAAAAATACAGGTTCAGAAAACAATCAAAGCTGAAATCAAAAGACGGACCATTTGGTTTTTGTTTGCACGGTTTAGGTGGACGTCATTTTATTAGTTGTGGAGGGGAAGAGCAGATAGGGACGGGTCTTCCTTTTTGAAAGAATGGAGAATTCGTTGGTGTCGTTTACACGCAGCACACATGTTCATATATATACGCATGGAACTTCGGTGGCATCGTACTTGTGTATGTGCGTGCCCAACACGTGTACTATCGTGTGTACACATGTGTGCTAACAATTATACTACAATTGTAAGTGTGTGTGCAAATACACGCGCACCACGCGCACATATCTATCTATCTATCTATCTATCTATCTATCTATCTATCTATCTATTATATAAAAAGAACTTTGTCTCTGTGTATGAACTCGTTCCCTATGGACTCGGCAACAGCTGGGCCGATTTAAAAAAGTCACAAGAATATAATTGATATTTGGGAGTATTCTTACTTAGCTTTTGTATCGAAATGCATCTGATAAGTACAGAGGATCGATAATCGAAAACATCCGATTAAAGAAGTAAGTCATATTTCCAAAAAAAGTTAAGATTTTTATGTAGCCTAACATCACAAATGTATTCGACAAGTTTTATCACTGCACAAGCAGAAAAGCCTGCCGTATAAAATCAGCAGTAGTTTCTTTTATAAGAAAGGGGAACGTTCGAAATGAATCTTTCTTTTTAGAGCACCATTAAACCATAATACTTAACTTCTGTACGTTTAACTTTAATTCATATGATCATGTAAAAATAAAGTCAACAGGTGGTTCTTTAATAAGACAGGGGCGCGTTCGAACTAAATGTTTCTGTTTAGAGCACAAGTGAACCATGATACTTGACTTTTGTATTTAAACTATAAGTGATGCCATTATTTCGGAACATTTTTATAAAATAAACAGTAGATTCTCTACAGTGCAATATAGACAACAATGGATTGTGGACTCAGTCACTGCAGGGTGGCATGTGCAGTTTCCTCCCGATACACACCGTAGGGGTGGGGTGTCCCTAACTAGAGCAGGCAATAAATCGATTTGATTCAAAAATGGATGATTTCACCGATTTTGATGACAATAAAGGTATTGAAGTGTTGAACATTTGTTGATCCTCATTCAATCTTGGACAACGTCGGGTCACCCTGCTTGTGAATATATATAATGCAAAGAATAAATTTACATGATTGTATTAAGGTTTATTTAGTCGTTATAGCGGTGTTTGTAAAAAATTTTTATATAAAAAGGAAAAAAACAACAACAAAATATTAAGTTTCGAATTGGTTTCATTTTCTCTTTTACAGCAAATCAAACCGTTTTGGTAAATTAATGCTGAATAAACATAATTTTCTAAATAGTTTATTGTCTACGATTACTTGAATACAAGTTACTAATTTAACTTAAACGCCGGGCGTGCCAGTTACAATCTTTCCTATTTAATGAGTGCGTAAATAAACTCAGTAAATCAGGTAACATTTAAACCCGATCGATTTCGAAAAGATTATCAGCGAAAAAAAGTTAGCAGAAGTATGAATTAAAAAATAGTCTGAAATACAATGAATTAAAATACTAAGAGCACACACTGAGTGTGTGTTTGTATATAATTTTACTACTGGCTTATTATTAATGGACTGTGTTAGTGTTTACAAGTGTTAAAGAACTTTTATATTATAAGAAAAATGATCCAGAAATGATTTCTGGCATTAATTTGATTTATACAGTTACTAACAATACACTTCTTTATCTCGGATATTTTTGTTAGTATATATCACCAACGAACATATACTACACTTTTCCCCCCAAAATTAGTTAATGCTTGATAGGGGGCTATCTTTACGGAAGAATATATATAGTAAACTCCTCGGCCTAATGTTTACAGGGAATATGAACTGGAATAGATACATTGAGAGCATTGCCAAGGCTTCTGCAAGGAAGGTTGGCCCCCTCTACCGTGCTAGAAAATTACTTACGCCTGACAGTATCCTATACCTCTATAAGGCCACCATTCGTCCATGTATGGAGTACTGTTGTCACGTCTGGGCTGGTGCATCTGCTGCTTGTCTCTCGCTCCTGGACAGGGTTCAAAAGAGAGTTGCCAACCTGATAGGTCCTGAACTGTCATCTAGGCTTCAGCGTCTGTCCCATCGACGAGATGTTGCATCCCTCTGCCTGTTCTACAAATACTTTAATGGTGAATGCTCTGACGAACTGCAAACACTTGTACCTCCCCGACGTAACTACCCCCGACAAACCCGACAAGCTACCAAGTCTCATCCCTTTACAGTAGAGATCCCTAGGTGCTAGAAAGCCTTTTACTCCAATAGTTTCTTCCCCAGAACTGCGGGTCTTTGGAACTCCCTTCCGGGATTCTGCTTTCCCAACTGCACTGATATGCAGAAGTTCAAGTGTAATGCTAACAAACATCTTTCTACTCATCTTCCTTCATAATGACCCCGCTAATTAAGTCCCTGATATTAGCCCCCTGCTTCAAAGTGGCACTGTGCCTTGTTTGGGGTGAAAATTGAATAAAAAAGGGGAAAAAAGTACCTCAAATGAAGAGGAAACGGAAATACTGTCTGTGAGCATAATCTTGTGACAATAGAAGAGCTATTACTAAAAGGATGAAGTGATGCCGGTAATGGATAATCTCACGACAACAAAACAGATAATAAAATCCTCCAAATAAAGAAGAAGGTAATGCCTGGAGGATGGTCTCATGACAAAAAACATATCTTATATTACTACTCACAAATAAAAAAGGAGAAGGTAATATCGAGAAGGATGGTATAATTACAAAACTGAGAAGATAAAGTCTAAGAGTTTTGTATCTTGAGCGAACAACAGATACTACACCATATTCCGTCAATTCAGCATCGAAAGAAATTACATTTGTTTAAAATAATAAATTGAACTTAGCATTAAAAAATTATAGTAACAGCATAGTTTCGGTTTCAATTAAAAAGTAAGCGCATAATTTAGCTTTTAGAGGGATAAGCACCAAATCTTCATCTCTATCCCTATCTTTTATAAAAAAGTTATTTTGGGTGTGTGTGTGTACGTGTGTGACTTCCTTCCTCATAGGTTGCCTTAGCTTACTATTTACAAATTTCACACACAGCTAATTTATATGTCTGGCAGTGTTCTTCAATATGTTTTGTACAGATAGTCATCCGATAATTATCGAAATTCGAAAAAATCCGACCTTAAAATAGCTTTTCTCTCTTATAAAGAAAAAATAATAATTTTTACAGGGGAGTATTTTACGTTAGACCGGTCAAAGGAGATAATGAAACTTCAGCAATTCATTCCTTTTTGAAAAAAAACAACAAATTTATTATAGTAGAGCATTTATTATAGTAGAGCATTCGACTACAGATCGAATGATCCCATGTTCAAGTCCGGGTGTACCTCACTATTTTATTTAATTTTTTTCTTATTATTGAGTTTAATTTACGGTATAAGAAGAGGTACCATTTAAAATCGCCGCAAATCATTTTTTGTTTGCATATGTTAAAACTAAACATTAATTAAAAGTGATTTTTCCAGGGAATTCATCGTCAAGCCCTCATATCAGCTGACATGATATTGTAAAGGAAAACACAGAATTCGATGAACGATATTATCATTATTATTTTATTCATTTTACTTTTATTTTTGCGAATTAATTTACTGGACAAATTATTCCTCATAATATATAATAATCAATAGAGGATTAATTCTGTAATAATACATACGCAATTTGCATAAATTATAATATAATGCTTAAGTCCATTGTAGCTCCGGGTAATGCCGAGATACCAGCTAGTTATAAATAAATAGAAAACTCTGCATCTGGATTCAGAAACTACTTTAATGTTATTATGGTCTTCCGTACTGATAAAAGTCTGGTTTTCATAAATGTTTTTTAAAGTTTACAAACGACAGCTTTGGCATTTCACCATACCCTTTATCCGGGATTCTTCCAGATAGTTCCTATCAACCGAACGGTGTGTGAAAAGGCATTGAACATATAGGTCGAGTAAAGGTTACAGACGAGCACTTAGAAACTAGAATCTCGTCTAAATCGCGTAGGGAGTTTAGTTTAGATATGTTCGCAACGAACAATAAACTTAGTTAAAAAATGTATTGCAAATTGAAGTATTACCGTAACGTCAACAAGTTGAAGCTTTCTCGCCTATTTTTAACATACTGCCAACATTGTCAAAAAAAAAAAAAATCGCAATAAAAACAAAAAGACGCGGTACATAAACAAAGGTTTATTTCTTAAGGTTAAGACAATGGTAAAAACACAATGCGAGCGATGAGAAACCAAAGCAAAGTGACTTGTGTAAGACTATAACATGTGGGAAAGGGAAGGAAATAGAAAGAGAAGGGGTAACATATTTTAATCTCTCTTTCATATATATATATATATATATATATATATATATATATATATATGTATATGTATGTATATGTAATATATATATACATATTATTTCATAACTTTTAATCTTATATATCGATTTTCAGTATTTACTTCAACGATGCTCAATATGTACGTAGAGTTAGACAGTAAATTATAAAAATGGTCGGTCCTATTCCAGTTTCGCTTAGAAATAATATGTCCGGTTCCGTCTCATCAAATTATAATTAAATTAAAAATCCGTTTCATAAGAAGGAACAATAACAAAATCAATTATGTGTACGATCGTTTCGGAAAACAGTGTTTTTATTGTGGTAGACATCAAGTTACGGACAATAATTATTACATATAGTTTTTTATTAAACAAGGTTTCCTCATCAGATAATATTGGAAAGGGTTTTTATTAAATGTAAAAGACACCATAAATAAACCTAGCATTAAAGTAAGGCAGATGTATCTGGAAAAAATTAAAATAAAGGTATGGATTTAAAACTTGATAAGAAAGTTAATAGGATGTAAGGGATAGAAATAAAATAGAGTAAAATTATAAATATAAATTTAGTTTACGTACAATATTATGCATACATACATATACAAATACCTACATGCATATATATGAAAAAATATACAACATATATATATATACATAGATATACATATATATACATAAAAACATACATACAAATATTTGCCTTTTAATTTTTCGCCTTTTGAAATCAAGAACTATGGTTAAAGTACTCATATAGATACTTGCTATAGCTTTCCAGCTTATGAAATGATAAATATTTTCAAAAAGGACGCTTGTGTAATAATTTATTTCCGTTAACGTACTTTTGATTAACGGACGCCAAAATTTAGAGTTCGAAAGAAATAGTAGGATAATGTTATTTGTATAATTAAATAATGTAAAAAACTATATGTAATAATTATTGTCCGTAACTTGATGTCTACCACAATAAAAACATTGTTTTCCGAAACGATCGTACAAATAATTGATTTTGTTATTGTTCCTTCTTATGAAACGGATTTTTAATTTAATTATAATTTTATTTTTAAATTATCAATCACATTACTATATATATATATATATATATATATATATATATATATATATATATATATAAAATCGTCCTATAAATATTGATTGATACCAATAGTTATTTGAATTTAAAGTTGGCAGTATTATTCAATCTGTAATTCGACGATATTTTCGTATTTCATTTAAATTATATATATATATATATATATATATATATATATATATATATATATATACTAGCAGTTCAGCCCGGCTTTGCTAAGGTCCTATGTTCATGTCTTCATGTGCATACGTATATATATATTAAAAAGTTTGACTGATGTCCAGGTAACCTAATCTAAAATTTTAAGTGTTTAGACCCAAAATTAGCAGAGCAGTTTGGTAGAGCCTGCAAAGGTCAACTTTTTAATCTTTAACCTCTTGGCAGCCAAATTTTCGCCCCACAAACTTATTAAAAAGCCTGCTGCATGACTGAATACCCTTTATGTAAAATTTCAAATGTTTACCCCCCAAATCGGCTGAATAGTTTGCTAGAGACCGTAAAGGTCAAATCTTTGGAATTTTGATCCCTTTGGCAGCCACAATTTCAGCTAAAAACCAATTATATAGTTTGCCTTATATCTGAATAAACCTTATGTAAAATTTCAAATGTTTAGACCCAAAATTTGCTGAGTTATTAGGTAGAGACCGCAGAGGTATTTTAAAAAAAACTTTTACCTCAATTTTGACCCGTTAACATTTATTGCTTTGGGCGTAAAGCAAATTAAAAAGTTTGATACCTGTCCAAATAACCTACATCTAAATTTTCAAGAGTGTAGACCAAAAATTGGCTGAGGAGTTTGGTAGAGTTTTAAAAAGTCAAATCGTTGAACTTTGACCCCTTAACAGCCATATTTCTGGTCAAAACAGATTTAAAAGATTTTCCTAATTCTCAATATCTATGTCAAATCTCGAGTCTGTAGACTGAAAATTGACAGAGTAGTTAGGTAGGAAAATGGGTGCTTGTATAACTATGCACATAGATTCGAAAAAGTTGTCAAAAAACTAATATATAACAAATAAATGTTATCAAAGGCAAGATAAGTGACTTTTTTTACCTAACTCGATACATTTTAGTGTTTTTATTTGATGTAACATGTTTATTTAGCTCGCAAAACATGTAGTGTGTACCGATGTATTGGGAAATTTAAAATGGCGCCCAACTCTTTCTTGAATACGGTAAGTTTGGGAAAATGAGTTAAAAATAAAAAAAACTATACAAAATACTGTTAGAAACTCGCTCAATATGTTACCGTGATATAGGCTAACATATATTCGGTAGGTTTTCGAGAGTGCTGAAAACGACAATAACGTTTAAAATTTCAAGAAACGAGTAGTTTCCAAGATATGAAGAAATAATAGTTTTAAAAAGTGGGGGCGCACTTTTCTGTATTAATGGACACTCATTTATAGCTACTTTTTGAAGGGAGGGGGTGTTTGTTATTTTTAGGGGTAGTGTTTATTTGGTAATTGTGGCCTGGCAGACCAATGCAAAACCTACCTTAAATACTTGTTTTCTATAGGTTTCGGGTGTGATGAAAACGAATATTACATTTAAATTTTCCGCAAATAAGTATTTTTCTGGGTATTAAGCAATGTAATTATTTATGTTATAAGTGATGGATATTGTTGTACGCGCGCATATTTTTACTTAATATCCAAAAAATGACTTCTTTTCGGAAAATTTAAAGGCGATATTTGTTTTCAGCACGCCCGGATACCCATGGAAAACAAATCTTTTAGGTAAGTTATGTGTTGGTCTAATTCTAATAAACACTGCCCTTAAAAGAAACAGACCCCCCAATAGCCATAAAGTAGGTGTCCATTTTACTTTAAATTAATATAGGAAAGTGATCCCCCACCCAATTTTGTAAACTATAATTTCTTCATGTTTTGGAATTTTAAACGTTATTTTCGTTTTTAGCACTCTCGGAAACCTATAGTAGTTGTAATATTCAAGGAGTTTTTGAGGGTCGAAAAATAATGCATCTTTACCAAAATATTTTGTGGCTGTAAAAAGTGCCAAAGACAGGCTCTGGAGTATGGATAATCCTCTTAATGTGCGACCTCAATTGCAAATGTCACGTAGCCCATTACATGATTCAGGAAATTTGCTTTCCAAGGAGGCTTTATTTGGTGAATTCTGATCATTAGTCGCTGAGATTCTGAATTTATAAAATTGCCAAAAAAGGTGGTATATCTTGCTATAAATATCTATAATCGTAGCCAAATTGAATATTCAAATATTCATATATTTAGTTCTATGCGACGAAATTACATGAGAATTTGCAGGCTTTTTAAAGATTATAATACTATTCTATGGTTAAAATGCTATGACAATTTGTTAAAAAGGACCTATATTTCCAAACCAATAAAATATGCCCAAATTTGCCTACATTTGTATATATTTTTTAGTTTTGCTGCTTTAGTAAGAATTTTGCTTAGTTTTTTTTTGCTTAGTTGTCTCCCCTGTGACATTGCAAGTCCACTAATAACACGTAAAGTTATCTTGTGATATTTACAAAGTTGTATCAAAATAGAATCTAAGCTAACATATCGAAATTTCATTCTGAAAACTGAATTTTAACTTGTATTTGTGCAGTGTCACTATTACTATAATTACGCAGTTCGCTACAAATTAGTATTAGACATGTATTTAGTCTAATTCGAACAATATAGAAACACTTTTGAGTTATGTGTGAAAAATCAAAAAAGAAAAGGGAGATAATTCATATTTTTAATAAAAGAATATAAGAAATGATATTCGAAATATTCTTTCCACTGTTCTCATTTTCAGTTTTATTCTAACTTTTCGGCCGATGTAACCTCCGGCTTTCTTTATATGTCTCTTGAGGAATTCAGGAAATTTTCTCCCAAACTCAGGAATCTGCACGGAATTTCCATCGGATCCATTTATTTAATCGATAGGTGTATCATGCTTTCGTTTCTTCAGCAATGACTGGGTAGAATCCTAAATAATTTACAATTGTGTTCTTAGTATCGCTCGCACTGAGAATTGAACCTCCAATCTTTAAAATAGTTTTCCTTAGAATGCATTTTTTTTTAGTGTTTAGTACTTTGTCTATTACGCCACGAGGCATTGTAAGCACTTGTAACGTTTTTTTTTTTTTTTACACAGTGATCACCACTTATCAAAGCCCGGAAGCCACTCAGGGATAAGGGTTATTGCAAGTACATTAAGTTAGTGAGGAGATTTGCTGAAGTGTTTACTTAAGGTGGCGGTTCATTAGGAATTTGTTAACATTGGACTTGAAGACATCGAAATTGTAGTCCGGAGGGAAGCAGGCAGACGGAACAGAGTTCCACAGGCGTGCAGTTCTAAGAAAGAAGCTTTGTTCATGGAATCCGCGTTTTGATTTAGGCACAGATATAGAGTTTTGATGTTATGTCTCTTAATTTTTGAGACATCAACAAATTCAGAAGCATAAAACTATTAATACCAAGCAAAAACATTGAATTGAAAATAAAATGGTTTCATTATATCCCTGATAACGCCGAGTAAGTATAGCTTGTATTTTTCAAAATTTTAACTTAGCAACTTATTACTAAAAGAAAAGAGAGGATCAATAAAACATCACTATGGATTAAAAAGTTTTTATCCGTTCAGAAAGCTGATTAAGAGAGAAAAATTTAAACGGTGAAAGAGAAAGAAAATGTTCCTTATTAAAAGTTGTCTTTCGATCGGCTCTTTGCAAAGGAAGTGTGCGTAAGAAGAAAAAGGAAAGAAGGAGAAAAATACATCACGTGATTGGGAGAGAATGAGAGTGCTAGTCGAAAAAAAATGGATGTGTATAGTTGAGGACGAGAATGGGCCGGCTGTGGCCGGAATGCGGTCGGAGGAAAGAAAAACGTGTCCAGCTAGATAGACATGTGGCAGCGAGAGACTGTTTAAGTGATGTCGAAACGAGAGAGTAACGACAATAAAAATATATTCCCGACCCTGAGTTTTATTTTTTTATTTTACGAATTACTAAATTAAAGTGTAACGCCACGCTACGTTATAGACAACCCAAGAAAGACATATTTATTTTAGACTTGAAAACAGGCAGACCCACGATATTGTGTTTCTAAAGATAAACAGTTCGACTAAAAAACTTTTGACCATGGAAATTTCGTTTTATTTTAGGCATAGACAGAGACTGTGAGAAATTGTTGACAGTGTTGTAGGTAGACGAGTATGTTTTTCAAATGTTTTACAGGGTTTGACCATGAATTGACACTCGGGCAAGCACCTACATTGAAAATAACGATAGATATACAATCGCAAAGTCTCTTCTGTGAAAAAAGAGATAGGAAGGCAAAAAGTTCAACTAGATTTTGAAGACGATTTTTGTACTCTGTCATAGCAAGAGAATAATAGTATGCCAGATGTGGCAACACTACTCAATCTTATAGGATAGTTAGTTCTTGTATAGGCGGAGGATTGAGTTGACAGTGAAATAGTTTCTTGAGCCGAAAAATGATCGAAACATTTTCCCGCGATTTCGGCAACAGATCTGGTGTAAATATTTTATTTCAAGTCAAGAGTGAAGGTCTGTCTCAGAACTTTTTCAAAGTAAATGAAAAAATGATAAATGAAAATTAGTGAATGAGGGTTAAAATTATGAGACAAGTATCTCAACGTACATCCATGTTAAAAATTGTGGTGTCCACCTTGTTTTCACATAAACGGAATCTTGATGTAATTTGTCGGTTGAGACCTGTGCAAAAAAGTAAACCTCTTTTCACAGGACGAAGGACAAATACCATCTGATCATCCTAGGAATGTTAGATGACTCGCGCTTGGAGTTTTTTTTAAATGAAGCTGGTTTACACGAAGCCAGCGTCACTCTCTCACCCAAACCAGCTCGATCCAGCGACAGGACAGAGTCGATGCAGTTGGATGTCAGTTGGGATGCAAGAGCTCCGAAATGTCGACGTCCTCCTACATACAACGCCTGCTATTTCTAAATGGTCACCCATCTGGTACTGGCTAGACCCAACGTACCTTACCATCCGTGATCAAAAGAGAACTGATGTGTTGCATAAAGTACCATCTAGTGCTCTATTCACACTGCAATAAGTGGTTGCCAATTGTAGATTTATGGGCATGTAAACACCAGAATGTTGGCCACTATCTTTGCCGAATACCGAACTCTGTACATGTTGGATAATTCTTACCTTTAATCGTAAATTAATGCTCCCGATGTAGCTAGCATCGAACTGACCACGAAAATGATAAAACAAGTGTTCGATGCGAGCATGGCAATGTGAAGCGTATCCATATGCTGCTCCAATCATGGCGGATGAGTGGAGGTCTTATATGTGTATACATGTATGATATCAGAACCACATAAAAGACCACAGAAATTATAAAAAGCTTAGTGAATTTATGCTGTTCGTTTTTAAATATAAAGGTCACCACAGGTGTAGTAAAAGAAGAATACCTATCCGATAACAAGGAAAGGAGTATAGAAATTTCAGCTGCGGCGACAGAAAAACAGTCAATAGGTTTCATTAACGAACCTGAGTACTGCGTTGATTGAAAACACCGCAGACTGCGTAAAAATAGAGCTCTTTACATCTATGTTATAAGACACAATGACTAGAGCACATTGTGAATCTAAATTAATAGCTTTGCTTTCTTCAAACCATGTTTGAAAAAAAACTTTACTGGAAAATGTCAGTCACTAAAGACCTTTGACTATGATTCTGAACAGATAGACATAGACAGAAAAAGAGCCAGGTAGGAAAGTGATAGAGTTCTCATCAAAAACATTGCCGTAGTGTTCAAACAACATACAACGGGGAGAGTTGAAACCGATAAATATAAACGTAGTAAACGATAGGTCACAAATTGTGACTCACTAAATGAAAAAAAAATTACGTTTAACACAACTTAGTCCTGAGGCCACGGAATATATTAACATTGTGTGATTATCTTCATTCTTATTCACTAGAAACAATGCATATTCCTACTTAAAAATTAGGGGTTACTTTTTAAGATCATAACGACAGGGCGATTTGTGAGGAGTTGAGTGAGTTGCTTGTTCACATTACACTTAAACTCTTGCATGTTAGTACACTCAGGGAAACACGAAAACATGTTAGACATTCCAAAGTATAACAAAATAATCTATTGGCTGGGGTACAAGTTCATTGAGTTTATCAGAACACAATCTGTTAAATTAATTGTAAAACAGGCACAGCGATATAACAGTACGAAGATTATACAGGCATTAGAGCTTTGTTGATAGTGCGGAACCAATAAGATGGGAGACACTTATTTTGGACTCTGGGTAAGAGACAGAGACTAGTAGGAGTATACACCGCTCATTATGTAGTAACAATACTCTATGTGATTTAAATATATAGGAAAAACCCATAGAGAAACACATGTTGATTGACAATAGATGCTTGAGTGAACGTTTGTTTAATGGCGTGTGTTTGCCTGCGTAAAGCGCAAATTTTATATTTCTTTTCATGTTAGTTTATTTTAGGGATTTTCGAACGCTTCATTTGATCTGTCATACGAACGAAGTTATTTTAAAAAATGTACGTTTGTACAGAGTTCAAAGATTCCACAATCCGAGTTTTGGCAGAGAATCAAAGAAAGAAAAACATGTCACTCCAATCGCATTCCAAACAAATATGTGATGCCAATTCTCTTGGAATTCCAAACGTTTGTAAAACACGTGAAATATGGACGACTTAACATGACATATCATTTTGCTTTACTTTGTGTGATCAAAACACACGTCCATTGCGTAAGTATGGATGACCAGAGATGACACAAATATTAACTATAATGGCTTATATGTGACGAAAATTGGTATTTTATCCTTTTTTTATCGAAACATTCATGACTACCCGGAGGTGCCAGGGAAAAAATATGCAACCTATTCTTATCAAAATTTTACCCTTTTCTGGCTCTCCACATTTCTCTCTTTTACACTCCCTTTCACCAACTCTTTGTTCTTCTCTACTCAGTCTATTCTACTATGACTGAGCATACACAAATATTCAAAAACTACTTTTTTATATAATACATCACTTGAGTAATGCGTAGAAATGCTTTTTTTCCAAACTATAACATAATACTGAAAAACTGACCTCCTGTCAAAACTTGATTCAATTGACTCCCAGAAAATGAATATGCTTCTACAAATTTTACATATTATTTACACAGATCAACGCTAACTATACCAATTCTGTTGGTGCTTGTTTTGTATTTTTTTTACTTTAAGCTTAACACACAAACACAGATAAACAGACAACTTCTTTTTTATTTAATCAGTAATCCAGTCACGTAAAATACCTCTTTTACCATCAGCCCGACGGGTCGATCGTCGTCATCAGTTCTCTTAGGCTGGAGTATGCTTTTGTACAGTTCGTCGAGGGTTTAGAGTTAGTATTAGGGTTTAGGGTTAGTGTTAGGGTTATCCTTAATTTCTGCCTTTGTACCGCATTTCATGAGATAGCATAAACACCAGGTAAATGTATGTCAACCCAATCATTTATGCAGTTTACTTCCTTTTAAATGTTAAGAAATAAACAAGTTAAATAAAGTAGATGAATGTTAACTATATTGAAATAATTCATACAGAAACGTATGAATGTGACCCAACATATTTATGAATGATATTTTGTAACGTGCATTTTCATATTCTTTTCTCCTGTCATATTGCGAATGGTTATTCTCTTTTATAATACAATTTTCCTTATGCCGAATAATGTATTAATCAGTTAAGTTAATTGAAAGAATTCATGTTGTATGTTGTTAATAAATTCCACATATTCCTGACATGTGGGTCATCAATTGGCTATGACAAAAACACGACTGACTCACCGGATGTATGATGGCAACTTCCGGTTTCATCATTAAGACAAAACCATTATTCATTCCTCGCCGGATGTTTTTATTTAAAAGCATAGAAAATATTTCATTGCTGAAATAACTGTAGGACATTAATATTTATCTTTCTGTTTTTATTTGCCTTAATATATCTCCCGAACACGACCTCCATTTTGAATTATATTAGTCTTGTCTATTGGTTATTCTCACCTCATTGACTTGTAACTTTGTCTAAATACCACTTAGTACCAAGTTGCCATCTTGTAATTTGTGTTTTTTTTTCAAACGAAAGTCTGTGTTGCATTGAGTCTGAATTTCTTTTATAGATAAAAAAGTAAATAGATATCGCCGACACGTGTTATGTAGCATTTTCACACGTCTGGTGCTATTCGTAGTCACAGTTGCAACAGAAATTCGCCTTCGAAGTTGTCAGAAACGTGACGTAATAACAGCATATCGTCCGCTGAGGTGTAATATGTGTTTTTGGTTTATTCTTTTCTTTACGTTCATCTTACAACATTAGACATTATGAATTTTCTTCCAATACACCTGCTGGTATAGGGAAAAATCCTTCGAAAAGTACGCTTCGTTTCGCTGACAGACTCAAAGAAAGAAAGAAAAAGAAAGAGAGAGAGAGAGAGAGAGAAAGACGGAGTTTCAACACAGAGAGAGATAGAAAGAGTTCAGTCTTTCGTTTTGTCAATCTCCACAATTCTATTAGTATTTTCTGTATAACTAATCGTAACTCGCATTTGCTAACCTATATTTTGTTAAAGATATTTATTTTACATTGAATACAGTTACATCTTCCTGAATCAATATAGACAATACATATTACCAATTCACCCCTTTTACAAACTATCAAAGGTTGGTAAGTTTTCTTATGCACTCATATAACTTAACATCTTTCGTTCTATATTGTCAAGAAGCTCCAGTTAAATTTACTTAATTATGTTGATAACCATTTCGAATGTATATTTACTTACATTGCACTCTTTATTTTATTATCTCACATTCTTTTTTATTTATAGTTTTATATTTTGTAACATAGACTTGCACTATTAAGAAAATTATTGTTGTGTTGTTGTATTATAAAGGGGAACGTGTGTGATATATCTAATCAGAGTTAACGTTGTGTGATTGTCTAGTGTTCAGTCTATTATGATATGTTCATATACCGATGTGTGCGTGTGTGTTATTTGTATTTTCGACATACCTTCTGCGTCGTGGATCTTGGTCTATCTGGATTCATCTCGTGTCTTGGGGGGAGACTGGTACCCGTTTGGACGAAGATTCAATCCCCCCAAAACGCTGAACTGGTTTTATAGTTTATTTAACTCCACAGATGTCTCGCAGAAGGATGGAAAGTGAATCTCATTTCTACACACGTCAGCGTCCCCCCTCCAGTAAAGGGGAGGAGACGACTGTGAAGCCGTCCGTCGCCTTCTAAGTCCAAACCAAATCTCCTCGATTCAGCTAACCTGATCACGTGACTCACACGCAATCCGATCAGCTGATCCTGACTTCCGGTCAACGTGTCTATAATTTACACCTCCTCTCTCTCTCTCTCTCTCGATCCATTCTCTAACATTATAACGTCATGCCTTAATTTTTTAATAGGACCATGGACTAAAGAAATCATTTGTAATACAAGAGACGAACTCTGACTACGTAATAAAATGAAGATAGCTCGCGTGTTATATGGTTGCCAAGCAGTATTGACATGAATAATCGTACATTTAGCAAATCCTTGGAAGAAAATCTGTTCTTTTTTTCATTAAGTTTATTGGTTTATGTCTTTATTCTTCACTATCATGGATTCACGGCACTGCCCCGGTGTTTGGAGGTCTTTGCTGAGCAAAAAACAATGGTATTAGAAATACAGGCTCGAACCCGTACACGAAGGAGAAAAAAACGGGGAAAAACGTGACGTCTTTGCTGTTACAACCACCGCTAAACCGGGAGTGACGTAGGTTTTTATTAAGGCTAGACAATGAAAAGAGGGGATGACTTTCGAAAATATCGGTGAAAAAAACCCTCCCTGTTGAAAAGTGTCCAGTTGAGGGTGAAGAAATTAATGTTTTTAGCCAATTTTTGGGTATTTGTCGTCTGAAGAGCTGAGCTTAAAAACCATACTGATCGTGTGAAAATCCGCCGCCTCTGTCGAAAGTTTTAGGCAAACATGCAAACATACATATATTTATATATTGGTAGCTTAAATTTTCGACCCAAACCGATTAAAAAGCTTGCACTATCTCTGAATACCCTTTATGTAAAATGTCAAATGTTTACACCAGAAATTGTCAGTAATTTGGTAGAGACCACAAAGATCAATTTTTTAAAAAACTTTGACCCCTATTATGACTCCTTAACATTCATTGCTTTGGACCTAAATCAAGTTATTAATTTAGATCCATGTTCAAGGAACCTATATCTAAAATTTCAATTGTTGATAACCAAAATTGGCGGAGGAATTTGGTAGAGTTCTCAAAGGTCAAATCGTTGAATTTTCACCCAGATTGAAAATTGACAGAGTTATTGTGTATAGAATATATTTTATTTTTATAATGAAAAAGATCTGAGTTTTATATAAATTTTGTAATAACTCGAAGGTCAATGGATGTCTTTTTGTAATATAGTACGTGCGAGCGCGTACAACGCATCATCAGCAGCGGAAGATTACCAGCATGCAAAGAGATTAGCAACAACAGCAGTAGAAGCAGAAAAATGTGCATGTAAAAATTAGGAAGTGTGCGCGAGAAGAAAAGTGAAGAAGGAGGAGAAAAACTGCGACACGTGCTCGGGGAGAAACAAAGTCAGGTATCAGAGAATGGATGTGAAATGCGAAGGCGAGAAATGGCTGGCTGCGGCCGGCGCGCGGTGGAAGAAGGAGAACTGAAATCGGGTTAAATAAACACGTGACAAGCGGCACCGAAAATAACCGGAATAGAAAACGTTTGATAAAAAAGAACAAAATGCCGACCCATTTATTTATTTCCATTCCGATTTTGTTTGTTTGTCCATTTGCGATGTAACGGCCACGTTACATTTTTATTGGGTTCCAGAGCATATATAGTGTAGTATAATAATTCTCCAAGTTTCAAATATCAAAGCAGAGGGTGTCGGTTACATAAACCATCTAAGTTGTCAAAAATTGTGTTTTCATAAGTTTTTAAAGATAAACATTTGAAGAGCATGTGACTAAATATGCAGCAATAAAATAATTTTGCAGATTTGTTAGTCGCAATACGGAACAATACTTTAATGAATACTTTCTGAAAAGTAATAACTGACCAGCTGAGAAAACTGATATTTGGAACTTGGAGAATTATTATACATTCCCAAGCCGAGGATTGGACCTAGAAGCATCCCGTTGATAGTCAGCAATTTTACCCATCGACCCACGGGAGCGGCGCCCGTAAATGGCTTGAACAAATGTCGATTTCAAGCAAACATTCGTCCACCACATCTATAGTGCTCAAGCCGTCTGTATTTGTTTACAAACAGCGAGCATCACATTTACAGCTAATGAAGTAGATGAGGAGATTATTTACGACAGTGCTCTACCCAAAGAGTGAGCGCGAAAAATATATTTATAGTCATCCACATACAGTCCTGTTTCGTTGTATCACAACTGATCAGTTCGGCTACACACACACACACACACACACACACACACACACACACACACACACACACACACACACACACACGCACACATATATATATAATTTCGGAAGTCTTTAACCTTTAAAAAATATAGTAATTGTCTGTATTTTTGAGATGAGGTGTTTTCATTTATTGAGATTGTCGGACTGACCTCCTCATCTTGGTTGTTATAGTCACAACGTTTCGACCGTTTTGCCATCCGGCCTTCATCAGACGTTTTGTATCGAACTGGGGAACCGTTAGCATGCGTTTAAGACATCCGTATATCGCAAGCCTACCTTCACCGGACAATACCTTAATTTCAACTCCTATCACCCATACAGTATCAAACATGGACTCGTCCGCTGCCTACAACATCGAGCAGAGACAATAAGTAGCGACACCATTACATACCACCAAGAAATGCTTAGGTTGAAGAATACCCTCCGTCGTAACAACTACCCCGATAGCATACTATCCACCAGACGTGTTAATAGTATAAGAGAGGAGAATGAAACCCAAAAACTACCAACAGTCTGCCTACCATACATACGAGGCATCTCCGAAAAGATTCAGAGAATATGTTCCCCCTACAACATCAGGACGGTATTCAAGAGCGAGTCAATACTCAGACGACACCTGGTACGAGTGAAGCCCCGCATGGAGAACATGACCAAGAACTGCATATACTCCATGCCATGCAGTTGCAGAAAGGTTTACAAGGGTGAAACATGCGCCCCCCTCAAAGTAAGGGTGGAAGAACACCGAAAAGCGATAGCTAAAAGGGAGACGGAAAAATCGGGTATATAGCCAAGCATGTCTGGATGGAGAGGGGGGGGGCATCGCCCCCTATGGGGTGAAGTAAAAATAATAAACAGAAAGACCCACTGGAAAGTGAGAAAACTTAAAGAAACAGCTCACATGCTCGGACATAACAACCTACTGAGCAAACCAAGCATAGAGCTGAATGCAATTTGGACACCTCCAATAGAGAGAGAAAACCTTGAATAACAACAAAAACCAACTAAGAATTGTCCTAGTGACATATGGCCGAGTGGTCTTAGACGTTGTATCAAAGTTTACAGTTTGCTTAGTTCAATCCTGAACGAAGACAGAGAAAGTAACATTCAAAACAAAGAATCAGCAACTATGTCCCAGAGCCTAGCTGGAGTCCGAACATGGTAACACCGTAATAATAATAAAGGGTTGGATTCGAGACTTTTAACGAATGGTTCCCCAGTTCGATATAAAACACCTGATGAAGGCCGGAGGCAAAACGGCCGAAACGTTTTTATTTTAGGGATAATAAGTTGTTTACCTTGAAAAAATTTGAAATGTATATATATATATATATATATATATATATATATATATATATATATATATAAACGCATATTTGCTCTACAACAGTATTGAGCACTTTCTTCAGGTTTTTATTAATTACCATTTCTACTATATATATATATATATATATATATATATATTTAAGAGAAAGAAAATTAAAACTGTAAGTTGAACTTTACAATCAAAATTTATTGTTCGACGGAATACTCCAAAAAAACAATTTACAAAGTCCTTATTCCGCGGAGTTTCAAATAATGCTATTCTTATTATTCTTCTCATCAGAAGACATAAAGAAATCAGCAAATTATATTTTATAGCAATGCTAGAATTTGCTAGTTAAGGCATTAAGTGAAACCACAATTTATTGTAGTTATAAATTTACAAAAAAAAAAAAAATTGGAAAAATGTTGGATCTGTATAAAACTAATATAAAAACAAACCGCGCATAATATTTCAGCTTGAATGAAACTCCTCTAGAGTTGATGCAAAATGCAAAATAGTTCTTTAGATAGAATGTATTCCAAAATAGGTTCAGCATGACAATGCACATAATCCGATTGGGAAGTTTTCAAAAAAGCTGAAATAATAAAAATTGTTGTTTTTTTTCCGGACAGTGCAGTAGTCCAAAGAGAAGTCTGTCTCTAGTCAAATGGGACCTAATAGTAAAAAGAGATAAATCCAATATGACAACCTTCATCATCGGCTTACTTAGAAAAAGTAAATTGTTTTTTGGAGTATCCAGTCCAACAGTAAATTTTGATTGTAAAGTTCAACTTACAGTTTTAATTTTCTTTCTCTTATAATAAACTCTCTATTGCGTATTGAACTTTTTTAATTCGGTTGGGATTAAATTTTCTATTATTTATATTAGTTTGAAGTTTACCATAGCGTATATTAAGTAAACACTGCATCCCTTTGTTTTCATTAATATATTTATATTTATATATATGTATATAGTGATTTGGCCTCTAACATTTATGTATACTTTGGCCTGCAAACAAAGATTATACATACATAAGATTACATAAACTTTTTATAAAATATATTTGGATGTGGTTTACGCTCTGAAAGAAAATGTACTTGGTAGATGTTATCAGTAGAGGTTTTGAAGGGAGGTGTGGTAAAGAAAGGGAATAGAAGTGAAGGAAGTATGATTTCGTGTGGTCTTGTTGTCGCAGCGGGGAGGTATTGGTATTATTTTTACTTGTCGGTTACTTCTTGACCTACAGTTTAGATTTGATCTGAACTAATATTATATCCTCATCGCTGTTACTTCCCTATCTTAGGTCTGTATGGTTGTTTTTTTATTTTCTAGTGGCTACTCTGTTATCCGTTTATTTTATTGATAAGCTCCATTTATTTATTTATTTTGCGTTTTTATCCATTCATTTATTTCTCGTTTTTAAATCATTTCTTTATTTAACGAATAGTGATCTCCTGTACACTTATAACACTTCACTCCTAATATCTTAATTAATAAATAAACTAAGGGAAGAGTTGAAAGGGTAAAAATAGTCCCGATACACCACAAATTAATTACTATACTTACTAAAAACCGACATAATCTAATAATTTACTATATTCACCAAAAAGCGCCGAAGAATAGGCTAGCATAAATAACTTAGAAAATTTAAGAAAGGCGTCAGTCTCTTGTTACCCGTCAACACTATCCCAAACGCTACCGTTTGATACTAAACTAAACCAAAAGAAATCCAATATGGCACGAACTGGATAAAGGTGAGTTCACTTTGCATATTTACTAGTTAAACACCCAAAACGATTAACTAAAATAATATATGGGTTTAGTAAGCTTGTAATTGGAATGTGGATATATATCTACGGGAAGTATTATCGTAAAACAGCGTTATATAAGATAACCAACCACATAATTGATCTCAAACGATGACTAAGTACTCTAACTAGATGATTTTGGGAACGGAATACTCCATCAATATGGACAAATATATGCTATTATACCTATTTGCATGTATATAATCCGAAAATCTATCTCTATAATGAAGCATATAAACTTATAAAATATATTTACATTATAGTATTGAGGAAAATATAAACAACCCAAATAAACGAATGATAACAATCGAAATTAATTTATATATGGGTATAAAAACATTTTCCTGTGTAATTACTTCAGACACCGCGGTAGAGTGGAAAATATAAATCCCATTATACCATCTTTTTAAAAACATATAAATAAATCTGTATATTTCGTCAAGTATACACCCCACTTTCTTTCAGAGAATAAACCACACCCGAATACATGTTATAAAAAGTTTATGTAATCGTGACTCTCATATCACTTTTCTGATGAAGTGATATCTTTGAATTTAGATTCCACTGAAACATGTATGCACATATATAATCAATAATGTTTGTATAATAAACAAACAATATACCAGCTCTGTCCTCCATTGAGCACTTTATAATAATCACGCAGGATTCATTGGATTTACATCTAGGAGACCAATGTATACAACCATCACACACATATATATTTATATACACATGTGTGTGTGTTTGTGTAGCTCTTTTTTTTTTCTTAGTATCCCACAAAACCACGCTTGACTGTTGATCGCATTCGGATGTGATCGAAAATTCTGACTCATTATATTAAGCCACACTAATGAGTCGTTGTAAACGAAAAAACAGCTGTTTGTGGATTACTATATATATATATATATATATATATATATATATATATATATATATATACGTATGTGGAAGTGTACTTGATTGGTTAGCAGTATATATACTGAGAGTACTTTCAGATAAATATTGTAAATGTCATATGGAAGGTTATGAAAATAAATGTGAAGACTTGTCACTTTATTTCTAAAACATGTTCACATTGACATTCAATATTTTTAATGTCCGTTTTTTTCCATGTTTTATAATTCATTTCACATACACTTGGTATTGTTTTCTTATGCATGTAAAGCAGGGAAAAGAACGGACGAATATCTATAGTAAGTCCCTTTGAAAGAAATATAAATACACCTGGAATTAATGAATATTTCAAGATTATTATATACTTACATATGGTTGCGAAAAAAGAAATTTTTGAGTAGGATGAAAGTGAAATAGCGAGAGATATTTTCCTTTGTAGGTAAGCAATTAAATATTACATGTATTATTGTAATAAATAAAATATAGAGCGCCTTTTGTCGAAGGGAGGTGCTACGGTCAGTCAGCTAATGTGCAGCGAACACATCTTTGTGTAGAAAGTAGGTCGACATCGTTCTGTAGCGTAAGTTTCCAAGGGGGAACTCTGATGTACCAATATCCAGTACATCAGTACTTTAACCCATATTTTTTTTACGTGTCTCTTTGATGATCGGAAGAGATGTTCAAAAGAGATCTGCGAAGCTTGTACGCATATATATATATATATATATATATATATATATATATATATATATATATATATATATATATATATATATATATATATATATATATATATATATTTATTTATTTTCCATCCGACATAGCCATGTTTATTCTGTAGCCTCTATCAGAAATAAATATGATTGAAGATGACAATACCAACATGAATCCCAATTTATGTGCTTTAATTAGGGTACTTCAATATAATGTATATATTACAGTCGGCAGTTTTAATCCCTATATATAATAAAAACGTCGCATTTTCCCCATCTGGGCTAAAATACCGGAAGTTTACAACAACAGATGCAATATACAAATTTTTTATGTCTACACCATTAGCCACTATCTTATATAATTATAGAACGACATTTCTCATTCGTTATAATAAAACCCTAGATAAGTGTACTCATCTGTTATGGAAGAAAGTTCTCCGAAAAAAAAAAAATTACACTTAATTTTATCAAGTATAGCGAAAAACAATTTGTTATGATACCGCGATCAAATTTAGTGAATTTTTTGTTACGGAGAATTTTATTCCATACCGGGTATGTACAATATAATTTTTTTCCAATATTTAAATGTATTAATTAAATTGTATGAGTATTTTTTTTAATTTACGGTTACTATGAACTAAATACATACACAAATCGTTTTCCAAGTTCTTTCTTTATTTTGTATTTGAGACGGTCAGTTGCGTTGCGTTTATCTTTTGGTCTCGGTTATTTACGAAATCCTTCATGACTGATACATTTTTTATTTTTGTAACTAACCACAGTGGCCCCTTGTGTGGAAGCTGGTTTACCCCCCCCCTGAATAAACCGACTTCATGTCTAACTCTGCCCTCGTGGGGAGGCAAGTAAACAAAGAAGAAAAAACAAGACGCGCGCTCCCTCTCCCTCCTTCTCTCTCAAAAGTGATTAATTGTGTTTCCATTATATATTTTGAAAGTAACAAACATAGACCACTACCAAGGAAGAACGTTTTTTAAGAACAGCAATTTCACGTCATTTACTTTAAAGGAGGGGTAATTTCCATACCGTCCTCCAAGCGTTCCTTTAGAGAGAGGTAGGAAATAATGCATAGTAAAGTTTACGAGAATCTTTTTTTTTTTGGGGGGGGGTGCGGGGCTATGTTTCTTTTTTGTTTTGTTTTTTATTTTCACTTTTCAGCTTCTACAACTTTTTACACTTTTCGGCTTCTACAACGTTTTTATGAATTTTTATTTTGGCAAGACGGGGAATTTTTACATTGACTTGTGAATGACGAGTTTTATAAGTTATCCAATATAATCATTAATACAAGGCAATTTATATTTGGCGAAATAGGTACTTTTAAAAATATAAATACTTGTATTCTTCATTGTAATTCGCTTGCAAAGGTTGGGGGTGTCTATTCCGAAAACCGTTCTTAACATGGTGAGGTTGGGGGTGGCCACAGACAACAACTGTACTTTACTTTTTTACGCGGGGATGCGTATGCTTCCACCGGGCAACGCCGGTTAAGGGGATCCTGTTAGTGATGAATATGTTATAGAGATATTCAAATTTGACTATTTCATACTATCAGAGTTAAACGATTATAGTAAAAAAAAAATCAGATATAAAATCATTGAAATCGAAATCGCAGCCCGAAATGGCAGTATTTCTAAATAAGTCAGAAAACCGTCCTGATTAAGTATAGAAAGAAGTAACGTAACTAAACTATATCGTCGGCGCCTATTGGACGCAATATTGATATGAATCGATTGCGTTTATACACTAGTAGCGTGGGGAAAGATACGAGCGTACATGGAACACTTCAGCTAATGGTTAAATAATAATTTCTGTTCAATTAATCATATGCATATATAATGTATCGTTTACAAAATGTATTTTCTTTTTAAAAACCGGTGCTTCTGCATTTAAAGAACCGTGTTTTTCCATGATGTTGCCTTACCATATATAAACAACTTACGTAAACCGACGATATATGCCGAGCGTTGATCAAATTTTAAAACGCTTGAAGAAAAGAAAAACAATTATCGTAATTTCAATGAAAAAAAATGGAAACAGAATTCAAAAAAATATAAAATCAACCTCACTTAAGCTTGACGAATAAATATTTATTTTTATAAGTAATGTGTAACAACAAACTGAACTATATTTTTTGTAATTTTTTTTTTTTTTGGATTTCGTTACTTATAAGAAAAGTTCTCCAAAACATAGTTATAAATGAAAACACTTTTTTCGTAAGAAAAGTTTTTGAAAACATTTTTTTATATTTGTGTTTTTCGTAAGTTTAGGAAAATATATATTTTTTTATCATTGTGTGGCGTTTGTAATAAAAGTTTTTGATAATATTTTGTATCCTTATTTTAGTGTTGTTTTGGGCAAGAACTAATTTGAAAACATATTTAATTTTTTTTTATTTTTGTGTTATTTTCTAAGAAAAGGTTTTGAAAACACGTTTTATTTTTGTGTAATGTGTTTTTGGATGGATGGATCTTTTTTAATGAGACAAATGGATATTTTCTGAATAAATTCTAATAAGTAACTATTAAGCAACTCTCGGCTGGTTCCGTTTTCTACCGTGTTGCGTAGTAGCTTTCGTTGTAGATTCTACGAAATCAAGACTGTGGTATATATATATATATATATATATATATATATATATATATATATATATATATATATATATATATATATATATATTATTCCTTAATTGGAATTCATTTTTGAGATGAGCATTTTATATTAATTTTTATTTTTATTTCGGACTATTATTCTCATCTTTATTAGTTGTTTTTCATCTTTTATTGGTTTTGTTTATTCACAACGTTTCGGCCAACTATTCCTCTCTCTCTCTCTCTCTCTATATATATATATATAGGAATAGTTGGCCGAAACGTTGTGAATAAACAAAACCAATAAAAGATTAAAAACAACAACTAATAAATATGAGAATAATAGTCCGAAATAAAAATAAAAATCAAGACTGTGGTATTGGGATTCTTCTGATTCTAATTTTCTGTAGGCTTTCCAACAGTCGGATACGACCATGGACCCTGACAGAAAATACTTCTTATGAGAAGAATTAGGGTTTCAGCGTTACGGTTTGCTATGGTCACTAGGAAACATCCTTGTCGGCAAGATCTATCATCTGAAGACCCAGAGAGGTGGGAAGAATCTCCCAACTTTGTGTTTCCTCCTATTGAAGAAGGATTAATCAATTTCACCAGTTTGCTCTAGGCCGCTTGTCCGCGGAGGTAACTCGGGAAATATTCCTTGTAATGTCATTTGGTCTATTGATTTTCACTAGCTGAGCCTTTCGCCATATTCTGACGGTTTGCGTAAGCTGCCGAGATATTCCGCGGCATCATTCACGGAAAAACGGGTCGTTAAAAGCAACACTATAAAATAAGCTTAACACGGTTAACATACCGTAAAAAGAGTTACTCACACGATGGCGTATTGTATATATTTACAAAGCCACAATTCGCCCATGCATGGGGTATTGTTTTCACATCTGAACTGAGGCCTCTTACTCTTAGACAGGGTTCACTATTAATCAAGGTGCAACTTCTGCCTCATCGCCGCAATGTTGCCTCTCTGTGTCTATTTTACAACTACTTTAATGGAGTGTGCTTTGATGAAGTCATAGCACTTGTGTTCCATCGACGTACCCTCTCTAATCTGATCCGGCAAGCAACAAAATCTCATCCCTCGACTGTTGAAAACTCTAAATGCCGGAAAACTATTTACTTCAATAGATTATTGTTTCAAATTGCTAGACTTTGTAATTTCCTCATTGTTTTTTGCTTATCTGACTGTACTAACCTGAAAAAGTTTTAATGCACTCTAAACAGATATCTTACTGCTTAACCCCTCACACTAGTTGCCCTTTACGTACAAGTGACAATATATCTTGCTTTATATTGAAAAAGAGCAAAGACCAAACGACATATCAAATGGGATGTAAGTTATTCAGTAAATAGAAGCGACAAATAAACATTTATTTGTCCCATAAATGGGCTGAGTGATAGTCTGACGCAAAAACAATGGAATTTCAACAACCTGCATGCCGTCCTGTTTCCTCGAGAATAATAGTCAAGTCTAACTTCTGAAATAATGCTTCAGAGATAAACGCTTTATAGAAATGAACACCATTCATTCATTTCGAATGAATCAAATGATTATTATTGGCATCCGCTGACCAGGTATATTTCCAGTTAGAATTATTTCTAAAAAACATCGGGTACTTACGTTAAGATCACGTGAAGGTTGCCAACATCCTTAAATGGAGGTGCTTTTGTGGAGTAAACTGAATACGAACTTGGAACACCCAGGTTATCATTTTGTTTTGTTAACCACTTTACCACCGTCATCTCCCGTCTACTGTAATTTACTAGCAAAGTAAATATTAATATCGAAAGTAATGCTGGAATAAGCGGAACACTTGTTATTTACTTTCTAATTGCTCCATCAAGAATTGGGAGCCTTGTGTACTCTCCAAGTGCACAACACCAACTGACAACTGTTTCTTGATAGTAGTCTCTCATCAAATCTATGTGATATATTTTAAGTTGAATTACTTGCTAATACAATGAGAAAAGTATGGAATCCACATTCCCTACACGTATGAGTAGAATATCGAAATGTGTTGCGTTAAATGTATTCAATTAGTTGGCCATTTCTTTTCGGAATTGATTGAACCGAAAAGAGTTGATATGCATTGAACGAAATAAAAGCAAACCGAAGCCGAATAAAGTTTCTAATTAAACCGCATGGAAGATATTTTTTTCACAAGGAATAAAAGGTAAATAGAGATGTTAAGATATTGCTATGTCTATGAAGGGATACTTTTTGGTAAAAGCCGCTAAGAATTTGTCTTTGAAGAGGAGATGGATATTTCGATTCTCAGCAAGATCTTCTTGGGTAGCCTGGTCAACGTTGTGGGGTGTAAATATATGTGTAATATGATACAGTTTAAGTAAAAAACATATTTGATGGCTTAATAAGTGTAACGCATGTGCACGTATGTTTAATGTTTCTCTCTTACTCTCCCTCTTCACCCCATATATATATATATATATATATATATATATATATATATATATATATAAAACATTGCGTCTGTAAAGGATAGAACAATTACTGAAAAAATATTAAATGGAAGAGTCTAATGCATAGCAGAGCAAAAAATAAAAATCAACAGAAGAGAGAAACAAGAAAAAATTGGCTCAAACTCAATATAAATTCATTTCAATCCAATGAGCATTTTCAAATGAATAAAATAGTATAAAGATAATAAACAGAAACTTAGCTTAATCGTATAATAAATTGTTAGTTAATTATGAATTAAATATAAAAACACACCTCTAAATTTTCCACAGACACGAGTCAAGAGACCGTCTGTGTTTATTTACATGTTGACAAGAAGAGAAAAATACACATAACCACTCGTTTATATAATAAGTTACTCAAAAGCTTAAATAACACGTCATCAGAAACCCATACACGAACAATGGGAAGCAACTCTTTACCCGTCGTCCAAGAGACACAACTTCAACAGATCGCTAATTTTGATATAAATCTCCATAACGTCAAGTTTTTTAAGACTATTAAATTTTGAAACCATCTCTGTTGTAAATATTATGATCACGCAAAAGATAATTAAAAGAGCTTCATATTTTAATAAAAAGAACATCTGATAATATTAGGTTTAATTATCACTAGCATAACGTTTCCGGTCGTAAAATATCATATTATTAATACATGATATTTTAATTCATGCAGATTTCGTATTTATTATTATAGAGCCAATTATCTATTGTTTGTTATAGTTAACTCAATATATAATAAAGATGTCAAAAGATTAAAATAATATATATGATTTGGGTGCCATCAGCTAGAATCGAAACCAAAACGTTTAGCTTGCTAACAATATACGCTATCACATGACTTAAGGACACATGGATGTGAAAACTTTAATAATTAACGAATTTAAACGTTTATATGTATACTTATGCATGGATAGAAAATATAAATTAAATTGATATACGACTGTCAAGTTCCGAATTTTCCATTTTGACTTCTTAGTAGCTGATTTTCGGCTAACAATGCCGATAGCCATTAGTCGCGTGCTCTCCTGTAATAAATGAATGCGTGAATGTAGGATTGACATGAAATTCTTAAAGAATAACTAAAATGACCGAAAAATGGGCTGAAACGACTTAAATAAATAAAAAGTAAATGACTTAAAATGACTTTAATGAACTTAAGGATAAATTGAATGACCTTAAGAATGACTTGAATGCTTAAATACTAACTGGAATCCTTCAAAACAACTTGAATGATCTGGAGAATGACTTGAATGCCTTTGAGACTGACTGGTTGTAAAGTGGATGCTCATTTTACATTAAATTAATACAGAAAAGTGATCCCCCACTTTATTTCAGAAAGTTACAAACATAAGTACAGCATGTAGTAAGAACAGATACTACACGTTGATCTTGGCCAAAACGCCAAGAAAAGCTTAATGATGTATAAGAGAAAAAAAAAAATTAGTCAGAATTGTTTTTACTATTTTATATGTTTTCATGCAGAGTGATGTGGTTCTCCGTTGTATTATTATTATTATTATTATTATTATTATTATTATTATTATTATTATTATTATTATTATTATTATTATTATTTCCAAAAACCAGAGGTATCAGAATTATAATGAATTTTACCTCGTTTCTTTAAAACTAATCTTAAGTAAATATAACCTACATTTCCACCTTTTACATTTAGCAGCCATGTTGTAAAAATGATGATATCGATTAATTAGTGTACGAAGGAATTGGTTTAGTTTGGTTGGTCTTTTTACGGCATATCAACCCTTTTCGGGTGATTTAATGCCGAATCCAAAGATTTTGGAGAACATTTTTTTAATAGAATATATTTGTTGTTTTCAAGTCGGTTTCTATTTAACCCATAGTTGGGACCCTAACAGGTACTACCACTCTGGGTCAGAATGGATCTGGCAGCAATGGTAATTAAAGAGTGGCCCCGCATTCCCCAAAGCCCGCAAGCAGGGGCCTCACCACTGGATATAGTTTAAGGTCCAGAACCGTACGAAGGAATGCTGTACATGCAAATATATAAACATAACGAAGCAAAAGATACATAGATTTTAATAACAATTGTCTCATTAATTCAGTCATGTATATCTTTTATATATTACGTAAACCTTTTACGCTAGGCCAACCAAATCCAACATTAAAATAAACCTACTTATCACTCAGTTACTTCATACAACCTTCCCTGTGAAATTCCTCATTGAGTCATTCGGAAAGCTTCTCCATTAAATAAACAGGATATCTGAATATGCAAATCGAGAAAAAAAATGGATCCTAATAATTTTCGACTTCAAGAAAAACAGAAATTCCTCAACACTAAAAAATATTAAGCAAATAAAGATACTCCTCCAGTATATCTTTGTTTAACACGATGCCGATCAAGTCTAGACTAACAACACTTACTGTAAACCACAATCCGGTGATCACTGACGATACATACAACATAGTCTCTGTCAGTAAACACCTAGTTACAGATTACTTCATCACTGTACACAAGCCTTAATCCACCAAGAAATAGTTAACGCCATTTACAATCACACATTATTGCAGCAATTGTACTATTTTGGGGTAGACAGACTTCCAAGCCCTAAGATTTAACAACGTTTCACAAGTCATCAGGGATAAATCGGTTCATTCTTCGGCCGTGCGGTAGTAAAATTTTTTAAACCACAAAAAAGACAAAAGATTAACTTAAAAAATATGGTAAAATATTTTATTAAGTTTTCAGAAAAGCGTGCATAAAATTATCTAACCAAGCAACGGAGAATATATAACAAATAAAAATAGTTATAATCTTTTTTTAATGATTAGGAAAAGTTGCGCACTTTTTGCTCTTGATTCCATTACGCACAATTTGAATACTCTGTGCCGAATTCTAAGTCAATTAGCTCAAAAATAGTTACTGGCTACACTAACAACCAAGTTCAAAGAAAAACACCTCTTACTTACATCTCTCTCTTTCTTTTACACACACACATACACGTGCGCGCATATATATATATATATATATATATATATATATGTATATAATTCTTAAAAATGGATAAAATCCGACGATATGAAATTTAAATGGACGCGACGATTCGCCTCTTGAGAAAGACCGCATAAGATGGGCGAAACATCGAGCCTCTCGATCTCTCCGCCTCCATTTTAATTTCATCACTCTCTCTTTTTTATCACATTGTCACCTCAAACAAGGCACATTTCCACTTTAGTGTAGGGGGGCTACTATCAGGGGCGACAGCTACTGGGGTATAATGTAGGAAGTTGAGCAGCAAGATGTCGGTTCACATTACACTTGAACTTCTGCATGTTAGTACAGTTGGGGAAGCAGGGACCTGGAATAGAATTCCAAAGTCTAGCGGTTCTGGGGAAAAAACTACTTGAGTAGAAAGCTCTTTTACATCTAGGGATCTCTACAGTGTGGATGTGTGGGATTTAGCTGCCTGCAGCGTTTGTCGAGGCTGTTTACGTCGTTGGGGCACAAGTGCTTGCAGTTCGTCAGAGCATTCACCATTAAAATACTTGTAGAACAGGCAGAAGGATGCAACATTTCGTCGATGGGACAGAGGCTGAAGCTTAGATGACAGTTCAGAACCTATCAGATTGGCGACTCTCTTTTGAAACTTGTCTAGGAGCGAGAGACTAGTAGCGGATGCCTGAGCCCAAATATGACAGCAATACTCCATACATGGGCGAATGGTGGCCTTATAGAGGTACAGGATACGTTCGGGTGTTATTAATTTTTTTAGCACGGCAGATAGAGCCTGCGTTCTTCGCAGCCGTCCTGGCAATGCTTTCAATCTAATTATTCCAACTCTCGTTTCCTGTTACCGTTAGGCCAAAGAGTTTAAAATATGTACTTTCAGATAAAGAGTCATTAGCCATTGCTTTGGTGGTAGAGAAAGTTTCTTGTAATTATTGAAGGAAACAAGTTTAGTCTTGGCAGCATTGAATGTGACCATCCATTTTTGTCCCCATTCCACTACAGATTGGAGGTCATCCTCTAGTGTTTCTGCCATTACTTTAGATATGTGTTCATTTGTTTTCCTGTCATGTCTGTTATAGAGTGTGGTGTCATCAGCATATATACCAATCTCACAGATAATTTTGCCAGGGAGGTAATTTATGAATATTAGGAATAATAAAGGTCCAAGGATAGACCCTTGAGGCACTCCCGCATTTATATCATATTGTTTAGATGTACGACCGTCGAGGACAACCTGGATTTTTCTCTTATCTAGGAAGGATTTAATTATGTTAAGTATTCTTCCAGTGATATCGTATGATCTAATTTTCCTGAGGAGACCGTTATGCCATACCCTGTCAAAAGCCTTAGATATATCTATGTTATAGAGAGAGGAGAGGTGCGAATGAACTCGAAATCCGGGCCATCAAAAATGGAACCTAGAATTGGATGACCTGGTCCTATGACGCAAGTCAGTATATGGGCCAGACCGTTGAATGGAGCAAGTTCAATTAACTTAAACCCTGACCGACAAAAATGAAACCCGGGAATAAGATGACGTAATTCGGCCGCAAGTAAGACCAAAAGCAAACATCAAGACGGTCAGAATATGGGTCGATGACGTAAATTGGTTAACGGATTAGGAGATCGAAAATTCATAAAAGTCAAATGATAAACAAAAGAAGAGTCAGTCAGAGTCAGTCAGAGAGTGACAGCAGAAAGGGGAGGACAGACGACGCTCAACTGCATGTCATGGTCGCAACCACACCCTCTCCACCTACACTATCTCCATCACCACCTCTACCGCCGATTATGTGGATATGAATGTTTATTAAATAAACAAAGTTGTTTTATAACAAAGCGTCTCGTTATTCATTGATAAATGAACAGCGGTCTTTCCATTCACTAGACGACTTACAACAAACATATAGGCATAAATGTCAAACGAACTATCTCTATATCTATCGAGATATTCAAAAATCTCGGATAGTTAAAATACAGGCTTGGTGCTAATAAAATAGACGTCACCGCCATACCACCCAGTATATAACATATAGAGCTATCGTCCTGCCCTCTCCCGCTTTGTCCTTTGTCTCTCTCTCTCTTTTAGTTACATATGTGCGTACATGATTCCATGGAATCCCAATTCAAGGATACTACTAAATCAGACAAAAAATGGCGATATTGGAAACCTTTTTTGGTCTGAAGAAGTGGTATCCTTGAATTGGGATTCAACAGAAACATTTATGCACGTATGTAACCAATAATGTTTGTACAATAAAAAGACTATACGCTAGCTCTGTCCTACATTGAGAGACCTTTAATAATAACTCGAGTTTCATAGAATTTACATAGGAAACAAAGTTATACAAACATTATATATATATAATGTTTGTATAACTTATATATATATATATATATATATATATATATATATATACATATATATTTGTGTGTATGTGTGTGTGAGAGTATGTGTGTGTGTGCGCGTGTGTGTGGTTTTGTATACTGGTGCACGTAGATAGGTGAGTGTGCTCTCGTGTGTCTTCGTATGTGGCATGTCGATGTATATTTACATGCCTGCATTTTAAATTTACTGTTCGCGAGCAATACGTAAATCGGATGAGCCTGCATGCAAATATATTTATGACAAAATCTGCATGAATGGAATCCGGTGATGCTTATCGCTTCAGCAGGAAATCCTTACACGTTTGAGAAGCCTATTCGAAAATAGCCACAACATAAGCAGCGGGGGCACGCATTAGACACGTTTCCATGATTCGAAACACAGTAATGACTCTAACTGAATGACAGATGAGTTAGTACTTTGCACAGTGTGGCTTAGTTAAAAGAAACAAAGACTAAAATTGCTGAATATTTGTACCAGGATTGAACAGAGAAAATATTTTTCTTGCACACACACATATACCTAAACACCTATGCATTAATATACACACGCACATACACGTACACACACACACACACACACACACACACATATATATATATATATACATTTACATTTACATGTTGTTGAAAAGCACGGAGTGTTTTTGTTTAATGAGCGTTGTTTTTCATTTTGCCGTTCTTATTTCTCGATAGAATCTGTGCAAGAAAATTCTATAGTTATCTTCGTCCATCTGTTTTTTCTCTTGGTTGTTTTTTGCACGTAATTTCATCACTCCTCTTCAGACAGTTTTTGATTTCTTTTTCGTTATAAATCTGGATGCTTTTATATGCTTAAATTTATATGACATTTAAATTTCTTGAACTAGTGAAGCAACTCGTGTGTAAAAAATATACGTTTCTTTCTCTTCAAAAATGCTCTATTGTCAAAAGTGTTTTTATTCATAACGTCTGAAGAAATGCTGGTTTTTGAAAATTTTCAAACGATATAAGGTTTGAAATTGTCGACTGGACATGGAAACAATTGTAACGTAAAATGAAATACACTTTTTGTTGCCATCAACACCTTTTTTGAAGTCTTGATTTTGCTTTCACAGTATATTAATGCTCAATTATGAAATATGATAATTTTGTAGATTACTCCTGAAGTCAACCCTATTTGGCTTAAAACTCATTCGTATATGAAAATTTACTGAATCACACGAACTCAGTATATTACATACAAGTCTCTCTCTCTCTCTCTCTCTCTCTCTCTATATATATATATATATATATATATATAAAAGTAGTTGTATTTGTAGAATATGACAATACCGTTATTTTGAAATTAGGTAAAGAAAATAATAACAATATTGAAAAATTTAATGATTTAATGACAATTTTATTATGACAATTATAATTATAACAATTTAATTATAACAATTATAATTATAACAATTTACAAATATATGTCGAATCAGGTACGTTTTGTGATGTTACGTTCTGTGAATGTGTCGACTCTAATGGTTCTTATTTCGGTTAATAAAGTTTATTATAAAAGGAGCTTGATCTTTTGAAGTTGAACGTAAAAAGAGACACTATTTTTTGCACCAACCTAATATTTGTTTTATCTATTATCATAATTATAATAATAATTTTTGTTATTGTTTTTGTTATTATTATTAGTATTTGTTCATATTTTTCCCGTTATCTTAGGGTAAAGTGTATGTTCTGTATGCATAAGTTTGATATTTAACTCCTGCAGTTTAATAAATTTTGGGGTTCTTCAAAGTTTACGATACTTAATTTATCATTCAAACATAATCTACACGGATCGTCTAGGTTTCTACATTGCTAGCATGCTGTAATATTTTCTACTTTACTATCAATGATTGTCCACTCTTTTGAGCTCCCAGTAGGGATTCGCTAAAGCTGTGTTATTCCGCGTTTTTTTTTTGCGTTTGAATGTACTACTGTGATTTTAAATTTCATGGTGCTCATTCTTACATAATATACTTTTATTCGGGTTTTCTCTAGCAAAATTATGCTCTTGTAAACAAAGTTTTTTGTTAAGCATTTATATTGTAGTTGATATAGTGACTGATTTCAACAATTGTTTTGTTGTTCATTGCTACTTTTTCATATTTATTTATTATTTTTTTATTATTAGGATTTGAATCTATTAATTATATTTTTGTGTTTTGTGTTAATTTATTGTTGCTATGTCGCCCACTGTTTTATTACTTTTGTTATTTTTTTGTTGTTGCTTGTCCATATTTAGTATTTATTTATTATGTGCTTTAATTATCATCTCTCAGTTTTCGCAGAAATTATAGGATTCGATTGTTTTTATTAAAGGTTTTGTGTAAGAGGAAGTGTTTTTCGATGAGGTTTAAGAGTTTTCTACCGACTTTGGTTTTAACCAATGGTTATAGAGTGGTTTATACAAAAGTATATTTTTTTTCGTCTTAATTACTCCTAAGGCTAAAAGTAAACGAAAAAGAAATTTTCTTATGGTCTTCGGTAAGAATGGATAAAGAAATGTTTTCCACTGTGACTGAAGAAACACGAGTCCTTGCTGTGAAATTTTAGGGGTATGTAAGGCTCTTCAGGTCAGTCAGGAACCTACTATGAATAAATAGTACTGTAGTTTGAGATTCGAAAAATCTCTTCAGTATAAAAAGAGTTGTAGGGACGAAAACTCCGCACCAGAATGAGAAGAGATCATTACCCACTTGATTGCTAATTCAATTTTGTACTTTTAAAAACAAGAAAATATTTTAAAAACAAGAAAATATGTTCAGAGCAGCACATCTCCAGATATAAAAGCAATATCTGTCTCATACGTATGTGGCTCTTTTACAGGTAGAGGATATAGTTGGGTATTAGGTACTTTTTGGAGCGATAGACTTTTTTTTTTACAAAGAAGTCACCACTTATCAAGGCCTGGGGGTTACTTGAGGATAAGAGTTAATGAGTGAACAGTAGTCAATGGGACAATATCATTTTAATCGTTAATAGTGAAAATTTGGTAAATTTAATTATTTAAGGAGACGGCTCATCAAGAACTTGTTTACGTTCAACTTGAAGACAACCATATTCTAGTCAGCTGGAAAGCAGACAAACGGAAGACAGTTCTATAGGCGGGAAGTTCTAAGACAGAAGCTTTGTTCATAGAATTTACGTTTTGGATTAGGCACAGATAAAGAGTGGGGAGGAATTAGTGATAGTAGTTTCAGCTAGACGAGTGTTTTTTCGTGAAATGATCCATTTATTGGTCCAGCAACCATAAAACAACAGATTTGGCTTACTATGCAAGTTCACGTCTGAAATCAAATTCAGATTTATCAAAAAAGGACCATCAAAGAGTGAACAGCTAATTTTGAGATTATATTTAACATACGCGATGCGTAGAGTGTACGTGTTCATACGCACAAACACATCTGCACGGACAAATACAGAGCCACTATCATACACATGCACACATGTAACCATATTCCTGATAACATGGAAAGATGGTATCATCATGAACGAATATATGCTCACATTAGAGGAGGCAATGCATAGGAGAAGTATCTCATAAAAAAAGATAGTATTTGCAATCTCAAAAGAGAAAGTAATGTCTGAGAGAATTGTTTTATGAAAACAAAAGAGACACTGTCCCGTCCCTACCCTACAAAAAAAAAAAAAGAAAGAAAGAATTTTTGAGAAAGTAATATCATGCCGATCTTCTAAAACAGGTGATAATGTCTGGGAAGATTAAAATTGAACTTTAAAAGATAGTTCCGGCACCATAAAGACGCATACGAACTTTCTAATTGTAATATATATATGTATGTATATATATATATATATATATGAATAGTATAATAATATATATATTTTAATATATGTATACAATAAAGGTGTTTATCTTAAATTACCAGATCTATTTAAGCTCAATATAAAATGGGTTGCACTTTCAGAGCATATATATCATTTATAAACAATTCAAATACCATAAATATCTTTATAGCATATTGATATAATTTTATTTGATTGTATGATACGTCTTACACATATTTCGGTGAATGGTATACCAAACAACTCATGAGAGACCCATATAAATCCGTAAAAGAATGTTTTTAGAAAAGGACCAAGGATGGAAGAAGAAACGGAATTCTTTTAAGAGATTCAAAAGATTCAAAATCATAAGAGCCAAAAAAACAAAAAACAAACAAACAAAAAAACACCCTTACTAATTGTAGGTTATTTGTAGATCGTTCTAGGAAGAAACCATCCCAGGGTGAACTTGTTAACTTTTTAGATATATAATGAAACTCATATCTAAGATTTTAATGAAATGGATCGATAATTCAATACATATTTATAAGTACTATACCTTAAATATCGATAATAAACAACTTTAGCTTTAATTCCATTAGACTTACAAATCATATATTCTAATTAAAAGGGAAAACGAATCTAAAAATAAGCTATCAAAATTACCATATGGTATAGCTAAATCTAATATATCAGAGCCATATATTTGTATGCCTGTGTCCAAATTAAATGTCGCAGAACAGCGCTAGGCGACTCAAATGATTGGATTTTTTTCGGACCGGTCTTCTATGGGTCTTTAGCCGGTTAAAATAGTTTTAAGAGATCAAAATTGGGCCAAAATTGAAAAAATTCTTATACATTTTGTACATACATATTAGTTTGTTTTTAATTTTTAATCTGTTCATATGCGTGTCACGTTGGTCACCAGCTTTGAATGCGACAGTTTTGCCTTTAGTTTCGATTCTTGCTGATAGCACCCAAATACTTTTTTTTTACTTTTGAAATCATGACTATAATAATATATACAAAATATGGACAAATTAAAATAACATATTTATACGTATTTTACACCTGGGAAAAGCACCCCCCCACCGCTAGTATTCTAAGAAGTGAACGCGTATCGATCAACATTTGTATGTTGTCATCAGGACTCAAAATGTTTCCCGCAGTCAGAAAATAATGTCAGAATATAATCCTTCGAATACAGCAAAAAAAAAAAAAAAGAAAAAAAAACAGGAAAGGAAGAATGAACATTCGCATTATTACTTTCTTCATTTTTGGTAGGCATGTATATATATATATATATATATATATATATATATATATATATATATATATATATTCTTATGTATATCTACCTAGACATATTCGCAATCAGCGTTTAATTAAATAAAAAACACGAGGAGGGCTTAAAAGCTCATTGTTATCTCATCTGTTCTTAAATGACATTAAGACATTAAGAACACACCGAGATGACTAATTCACTTGAGCTTTTCTTCCTTTTTGTTCAGTATTGGTTCCTCCTTGCAGCGATAGTTTATTTCATTATTCTCCGCGCATATAAACATTGAGCGGCCGGAGGCCATCTTGTGCACGGTCGGCCATCTTGAATTACTTTGTTGAGCCGTGTTGCATCCAAAAACTTCCTCTTCATCTATTTCTCTTACAGGCATTATTCACTTAATTGTGCGCCTGCATTTATTTTTATTATCTTAAATAAATACAGGATGCTCTGAGAAATGTCTGCATAGGATTCCTGTCATAAATGTAAATATAACGACTCATCTCAAAGAATGATCAAACAGTAGTTGTCCAAATCTCTATATCTAGAAAAATGAGACTGTGTGTCTGAGAGAGGACAATTCTCGGCCTATATACTCAATGAATCGTTCACGTGTCAAATTACTGTTGTTAAGAAGAGGTTAGTTTGAAAGTACTTTTTGAAGATCGTGTCGAGTTGCCCTTTTTTTTTACATGGGGGTCACCACTTATCAAATCCCGATGGCCACTCAGGGATAAGGGTTATTGCATGTAAAGTAATCAATGAGATAGTATTGTAGTAATCATTAGTATTGGGGGTTTTGATAGAGTGTCTTACTTAAGTGGGCGGTTTGTCAGGAGTTTGTTTATGTTGGACTTGAAGACGTCCAAGTTGTAGTCAGGTGGGAAACAGGCAAGCGGCAGAGAGTTCCACTGGCGTGCAGTTCTAACAAAGAAGCTTTGCTCATGGAATCTGCGTTTGGATTTAGGCTCAGATAAAGAGTGGGGAAAATTATTGACAGTAGTTTCAGCCAGAAGGGTGTTTCTCGTGAAAGCTTGGCGAGGGGGTCGAGGGATTGGAGCTCAGACGACCACCTGCCATGGAAATAGCGATAAAACAAAGACAGGCTCGCAACGTCTCTTCTGTGGGAGAGAGGTTGCAGGGAAGAGAAAAGGGCATCTCCCACTAAACCACGAAGTCTATTTTGCACTCTGTCAAGGCAGGATAGGCTGTTTTTAGCAGCTCCTGCCCAGATGTGGCAGCAATACTTTATCCTTGGACATAATTGTTTACGTTTAGAAGAAATACTCGCATGCACATGTTATGTCTCAGTTTCTGTATGAATTAAAATATAATATTTATGTATATTTTACGATCGGGCAACGCCGGGCAGCCTGCTAGTTAAAAATAAAACTTAGCCTAAAATGGTAATGGGATTCGCGCATGTAGTAGTTCGGTTTGTATTTACGTTGTGGTTGCAACAAATTTAAATACAATTATTAAACAAAACAAAAGAGAATACGCTAAATATCCAATTGTCTTCAGTTTTCGTCAATGATGAGGGACCAGATTCTGTACGATTAATGTCCGTGACACATCAATAGCGAATTCTAAGTAACTCAATCAAGATATCTAAAAATAACCATCTGGTACGCGCCTTAGGGGCGCTCTATGTTTGACAAGCTTTTTGGTCTGACCTTTCCTCCTGATCTGAAATGGAACACGTACATCAATTTCCTTGCCAAGGTCGTTGGAATAATGTCTGAGTAATATTACCGCCCCCGTAGATATCTCATTCCTGATGCAATTATCTACTTATATGAGAGCGAAGTAGGCCTTAGTATTGAATACTGTTGCCACATGTGGGCAGGAGCTGCTAGAAGCACTTTATCCAGCCTTGACAGAGTTCAAAATAGACTTGCCAAACCTTCACGAAAGCACTCGTCTAGTTTAAATCATTATCAATAATTTCCCCACTCTTAATCTGTTCCTATTCCACGATCAAAGCTTCTTTCTTAGAACTGCACACTGGTGAAACTCTCGTCCATTTGCCTGCTTTCCAGTTGACTACAATATGGCTGTCTTCAAGTCCAACGTAAACAAGTTCTTGGTGAGCCGTTCCCCTTAAGTAATCCAATTTACCAAATTTTCACTACTGCCGATTACTACGATATTGTTCCATTGACTAACGTATAACCTATGCTCATTAATCCTTATCGTCCAGTGGCCTCCGGGCTTTAGTAAGTCGTTACTTCTTTGTATATATATATATATATATATATATATATATATATATATATATATATATATATATATATATATGTCGTAAAATAGGCATAATATATTTTTATTCACACACATTCATTAGTGGATTGATTCTGTAATAATACACATGCAATCTGCATAAATTAAAATATTATGTTTAAGCGTATTGTCCGACTGGGCAATGCTGGGCATCCAGCTACTAGAATATATAATTTAAATGAAATGTGTCACAAAATTTAGAATATAGAAAGAAATATTTTACAAAATATTTTACAAAATATGGAATATATCACAAAATAGGGAATATATAATTTAAAGAAATATTTTACAAAAATGGAATATATACTTTTAAAAAAATATACACAAAAAGTGGAATATATACTTAAAATATATATCTCAAAATATGGAATATATAATTTAAAGAAATATTTCACAAAAAGTGGAATATATACTTTAAAAGAAATATATCACAAAAATGGAATACATAATTTAAATAAATATTTACAAAAAATGGAATATATAATTCAAAGAAATAGTTTACAAAATTGAATATATAATTTAAAAGGAATATGTCACAAAATATGGAATATATAATTTAAAATAAATATATCACAAAATATATAATTTTAAAAAAGTAAAATAAAATATAATATATATCTAAATAATTCACCTAGAGTATCACCATATTTTATAAATCCGACGATTGCATTGTTGGTATTAGTTTCCCTTCTATTTTTGAAGTGAGAATACTTTCTAGAAAAAACATTTGGTACTTACGTGAGAGACTACAAGAAGATTGTAAACACCGTAAGCGGAAAGGATCTTTTGAACGAGATGGATTCGACCTTCAATCACTTGATCGGTAAGCATTTGATCACCGTCATATCCCAAAAATATGATAGAATCTTAAAAATATAATAGAATCTTAAAAATAAAATCGAATCTTAAAAATATAATAGAATCTTAAAAATAAAATCGAATCTTAAAAATATAATAGAATCTTAAAAATAAAATCGAATCTTAAAAATATAATAGAATCTTAAAAATAAAATAGAATCTTAAAAATATAATAGAATCTTAAAAATAAAATCGAATCTTAAAAATATAATAGAATCTTAAAAATAAAATCGAATCTTAAAAATATAATAGAATCTTAAAAATATAATAGAATCTTAAAAATTAAATAGAATCTTAAAAATAAAATAGAATCTTAAAAATATAATAGAATCTTAAAAATATAATAGAATCTTAAAAATATAATAGAATCTTAAAAATATAATAGAATCTTAAAAATATAATAGAATCTTAAAAATATAATAGAATCTTAAAAATAAAATCGAATCTTAAAAATATAATAGAATCTTAAAAATTAAATAGAATCTAAAAATTAAATTGAATCTTAAAAATAAAATCGAATCTTAAAAATATAATAGAATCTTAAAAATAAAATAGAATCTTAAAAATATAATAGAATCTTAAAAATAAAATAGAATCTTAAAAATATAATAGAATCTTAAAAATAAAATAGAATCTTAAAAATATAATAGAATCTTAAAAATAAAATCGAATCTTAAAAATATAATAGAATCTTAAAAATATAATAGAATCTTAAAAATATAATAGAATCTTAAAAATATAATAGAATCTTAAAAATATAATAGAATCTTAAAAATATAATAGAATCTTAAAAATATAATAGAATCTTAAAAATATAATAGAATCTTAAAAATAAAATAGAATCTTAAAAATAAAATAGAATCTTAAAAATATAATAGAATCTTAAAAATATAATAGAATCTTAAAAATAAAATAGAATGAACTAAAAAACATTGAAAGTAGAAAAATTATATAATGCCTTAATGTCTGTTTGCTCTGAATAGTTTTTTATTTAAAAATAATTATTTATATATGATAAAAAATAATTATTTATATATGAAAATAGAATGCTCCCTAAATGTTGATATATCAAACATCATAGTAATAAAATATTCAAGAAGAACATAGAGAGTATTACCGACGAAATTGTCTTCTTTTTGACGGCCACAAGTAAGATATTTCTATAGATGACTTTGGAATTAAAGTGGTTAAAAACGATGAGAAACTGTTATTTTATAAACACTGTTTATTTTATTTCCGATTTACAAACTGAAATCATCATTTATCTTTTATCAATATTTTTTTACAAGTCGCATACTCATAATATTAACGAACACTCTGATGTAAATCAATTTTAAATTATTTTTATAGATATATTACTAGCAGGCCGCCTGGCCTTACCCGGTCGTAAAATACGCATAAATATTATGTTTTAATTCATACAGAAACTGAGACATTTGCATGCGATTATTATGTTTTTTTTTTCTAAACCGTTCACTTCTTGTAGGTAAAAAAACAAAACAAAAACAAACTTGAACTGAGATCAAAACCAAAACCTAAAGACAGTGATTCAAATACGATAACCACTAGACCAACGTGGTACGCTGTTTAAAAGGTGTTTTCCAGCTACTTATTCTTAACATAATATTCTCTTTTAGAATATCTCAAGTATGAAATAATCCTGTGAAATTTATGTTATGTATGAAAACCAAACAGCGGAGATATAACATATGAGAAATATCTGGAATCAAGTCTCCCCTTACTACTATTTCAGATTATTTGAAACCATAGGAGCAAGTTTTAGTCTTCCCTCCATGAAGGCCAGAAGTTTTGGGGAATTATCAGATATTTGTAATTCATATGCAAAACTAGGAAAACAAATGACTATGATTGAAACATTTTATGGCTGTAAAAATGCGCCAAAATACGCCCCGGATGATGGAGGATCGCCTTAATTTGCGACCTTAAGGGCAAGATCACATAGCCCACTACACAATTGACGTCATTAACTTTCAAACGAGCCTTTACTTGTTAAATCCTGATCCAGTTGCCAAAAAAATGTAGCACCTCTCTCTTTGGTTCCATGAGAAAAACTACACGGAAGTGCGCGGGCTTTTTGACGATTATAATACTATTCTATGGTTGAAATTTGATGACAACTGGAAAAAAACTATATTTTCAAACCAATAAAATATGCCCAAATTTGCTTACATTTGTATATGTAGTGTCCTGGCAGGCAGATTCAGTTTTGCTGCTTTGGTTGTCCCCCTTTATGCTTGTCAGGACATTAATATGGATATGCCTATACTCGTAGGCAAATTTAATATCTTTGGTTCTCTGTCGCGAAACTACATGAAAATTTTGAAAATTATAATACTATTCTATGGTTAAAATTTTATGACAGTTAGAAAAAAGAACAAGTATTTTTAAACCAATAAAATATGCCCAAATTTGCCTACATTTGTATATACGTAGGGAAATTGCAGGCCAACTTTAGTTTTGCTGATTTGGCATGAAGTTTTCTTAGGGTTCTTTCTCTTGTATCCTTGCCAGACTAATATATATATATATATATATATATATATATATATATATATATATATATATATATATATATATATATATATATATATATATATATATCAGAATAGGAATACAGATTAATGAATCCAGTGGTACTGAGTCTTACTGTTGTGGTGGCACACATTCATTTGCATATGTGGATAGTAATTACACATAAATAGGAAGACTCAGTTAGTCTGAGTGTGTGTTCACCAGAAGCCACCGAAGGCCGCCGAGAGCAGATATGTTCTCCAGCAAAGACTCTCTTATTTGACACCATTATGTAAATATCCTGTAAATATACCTTTTCCTAATACAGTTCTTATTTGATATACCTTTGTTTGTTGAGTCGTCATTTGTATTGCTTTCTACGTTACTTGTTTCAACCTGCAAACTTAACACTTACAAAATATTTTTAGCAGGTAATGTTATATAAGATAATCTCAGCCAAAAAGAAAATAGCTCAATATACCCGAAAGAGCAAGTTGAATTTATAGTTTTTGGCCCTCAACAATAGGAGGCTTGACCTGTAAATTCACCCTTGTCCGTTCATCCGTTCGTTTGTCCGAACTTTTCTCAATAACTACGCCTTTGAATTTTTGCGCAAACATTAAAAATAATATGAATAAAAAAGTAATAGCGCGGATTTTCCAGGAAAACACCGGTTTCCATCCTAGGGGTGCCTTTCGGTTTAAAATGGCTAAAATTGGCACTATTGTGCTTATTAAAAAACATTGATACCTTAGATTTTAATAAATCTTTCTGAAAAGTTGTAACTAACTGATGTCTATATAATTTTGTTTGTCTATACTTCGCAATAAATCTTGGGCTCTTTTAGGGCGAATAAAAACGCTATTTTTGGTACTATTATACCATATTTGTCCAAAATTTTCCGTGTATGTCTATTTAGCAGTTTTGCATGGTGCTGAAGTCAAAGTTAAATATGTTAAGGCCTTAGGTCTTTTGAGGCTAAATGGGGGGGGGCAAATGATGGACTTATTCATCTCCTTTTTTTGCTGCAGAACTTAAATTTACATATGGTAAGGTGTTAAAGCCTAAAACTGCACTGTTTGTTTACTTTCAGCAGGATTTTACGCCCCTCGGAGACTTTTAGGGCTAAATGAGGGGAGCAAATGCTGAACTTAGTCATTTTTTATGCCTCGTTCACTGTGCACTCACGGGGGACCATGTATGCTTGATTTGTTTATTTAAATTTCATAATATACCACTCCTATCATTACTTCACGAGGAACTTATTCATATAATATAAAATGTATATATAATGCATGGTGTATATGTAATTATATAAATTTTATTGATAACATTATCTGATAATGAGTCTAGGATTTCCTTCATTATTAGCAATAACCAGTCGTTTTACTTGAATAATTTACTTATTTCTCTCCGGTTTATTTTAAATTTAATTATTTTTTTATTTTTAATTCAATAATTTTATTCCATTACTTGATTTCATTTATTTATTTTTTATTCCATTCTTTTAACCTAGACTTACCCACATATGCCCCATATAATTCTTTCCCCTCCCCTGCCATCCGAGCTACTATCACCTCCACCGTTACATCGGACTGACTGTTTGCGTTGAGGTCATCTCAAGTTCTAAACAAACGCCAGCTTCCCTTTCTCTTCTTTCCTTTGCTTTTCTTTATACGTCTCCACTTCCATTCCTTCTTATTCAAACATTTAGAGAAAAATAAGATTCTAAATTCCCTCTACTTTCTCTCTCCTCATCATGTAATTAGGGACACTGAAAAATGCTCAAAACTTACCTTTTATGACATATTTTATCTTAGTATATTTTTGTATCTCTGGTTTAAGTTCAACCTCAAAATATCTAGTTTGAAAATTTCCAACTAGCCTACATTTTTACCAAAAATATTACGAAGAAAATAGCTTCGTACGAGGACTACACCACCTAAAAATGAGGCGGAACGAATCTCGGATCTTCCACACTCAAAGGACTATCACTATAGACTAAGAGTGCTGTACAATAACTTGGATTTTACCTGCAATGTGGATTTATTCAATTCGGACTCTGACCACGTCATCTCACTCTATACACGGATTACTACGATAGCCAGATACCATAATTTCATATCTTTTCTTTGTTTCTACTTCTATTTTCGTTATGTATGTCTCTTAAAAGGACGTTATTTTTAATATATATTCTGTATATGTGCAGTTCAGCCCAGCTTTGCTCGGGCCTCATGTACTGTTTATAACTTTTAAGCATATATATATATATATATATATATATATATATATATATTAAAAAGTGTAATTCATGTTCAGGTAACCTACATCTAAAATTTCAAGTGTTTAGACACAAATTTGGCAGAGGAGTTTGGTAGAGTCTGCAAAGATCAACTCTTTCAACTTTGACCTCTTGGCAGACAAATTTTCGCCCAAAACTGATTTAAAAGTTTGTTGCATGTCTGAATACCCTTTATGTCAAACTTTCAAATGTTTAGACTCAAAATTAGCTGAATAGTTTGCGAGAGACCGCGAAGGTCAAATCTTTTAAACTTTGACAACTTGGCAGCCAAATTTTCAGCCAAAAAACAATTAAAAAGTTTGCTCCATGTCTGAATGCACTTTATATAAAAGTTCAAATTTTTAGACCAAAATTGGCTGATAATTTGGTAGATACCGCAGAGATCAAATTTCTTTTAACTTTGATCATAATTTTGACCCCATAACATTTATTTTATGGGCTTAAATAAAATTAAAAAGTTTGATCCATGTCCAAGTAACTTACATCCAAAATTTAGGTGTTTAGATCCAAAATTGGCGAAGGAGTTTGGTAGAGTTTTCAAAGGTCAAATCCTTGAACTTTGACTCCCTGGAAGCTAAATTTCTTGCGAAAACCGACTAAAAAGATTTTCCAAAATTTCTATACCCCTTATGTCAAATCTCAAGTCTGTAGATAGAAAATTGACAGAGTAGTTTGGTAGGGAAATGTACTCTCACACACACACACACACACACACACACACACACACACACACATATATATATATATATATATATATATATCAGAGATGCACAAGGTTAAATAAGAGATATCAAACACACCAAAAAAAAAAGAATTATCTTGAAAAAAATGTAAAATCTAAAAAGAATGGTGATAGACATTCTGTGGATGATTCTTTCTGGCCGTCTATCTGTCTATATCTATCTATCTATTTACATACATTCACTTGTATATATATATATATATATATATATATATATATATATATATATCAGAGATGCACAATGTTAAATAAGAGATATCAAATACACAAAATGAATTATCTTGAATTATCTCTACAAATTTAAAATCTAAAAAGAGTTGTGATAGAAATTCTGTAGATGATTCTTTTTTTGCCGTCTGTCTGTCTCTCTCTCTCTCTCTCTATATATATATATATATATATATATATATACACATTCATTTTATTCGTTCACACATAGATAAAACTTTGCAATCAATTTATTATACATTAATCATTGGTTCGTCAATCACTCAACTCTCGACACCAAGTTGAAGACCCGTTTTTCAAAATGACAAAGTACTTCAACAAGGCTGACTGAAAAACCATCAGAGCTCACAGCAGTGAGATCCCACTGGAGTAGTATCTTTTCTCTTTCTGCAGAACAATTTGCAAACTAAGCTACTGAATAGGAGAAATAATTGAAGCAAATGTTCCCACACGATAGTTCTATAACAAGCCTCAGTCTCCCAAACGGTTTCTTTCAACTTCTATAGGTTCCATTACGAATAGGCAGCATCAACTCGAAGATTTATCCGCCATAAATCAAGTAAAAATAGACAAGGTTTTATAGATGCTAGAAATAATTGTAAGCGTGTATTAATCGCATACTGATGTTACCATAAAATATATTGAGTCGCAGAAATTAGAAACTCGCGATTTCTAGAAAATTCTTAATGAATAATAGGGAAGGAACAACTACCAACAACCATGCAATTGATTGCACAACAACCTAGAAGACTGAGTTGTGTGCTCGACTCTTCCTCACCAACTCCAACATCAGTAGATCCAACATATTCTTCCCAAATGTTACTTTGTGTACAGATACCACCGTCAGCTATAGAGAACTACCCCTTCTCATTTTCATGATGTAAGATAAACTCTAGCACGTTCAAAGAATTTGACTCTGATCTCGTATCTACTATAATATTAAAAAATACCACGTCGAGGTAATTCATAATCTTTTCCAACTACAGACTTACCGAATAGATTTTCCTTGACAGCTGACAAAGTTGTTCTATGGTACCAGTTTTCAATAATTCGTGTGAAAACAAACTAATCGATTATATTTTCACCCCATAGTCCTCTCCTCACTAAAATCTTTGAGTCATAAATCGATGAAACGCTAATCCATCACCTTGTAGATATTAAACTGTTTTTCTGACCGACACTATAGATTTAGGCAAGCTCGTTCTACTGCATATATTTTAACGGTCACCTCTGAATGCATATACCAAGAATTGTAGAGGGTAAGGAAAGTAAGGTCTGATATATGATAAGTCTTTGGCAAGGTTTGGTATGAAGCGCTTCTCACAAAATTTAAATCATATAGTATTATTGGATGACTTCTTTATAGATTAAGATTCTCGCAAGAGAAGAAAAATTCCAGATCATCTTCAATGAAAGCACGTTCAAACATGAGATAAATGATGTGTTTCGTAAGGGGTCTATCCCTGAATATAAACGACCTCTCTGTTAAAATTGTCTCCGTGATATGCATACTTCCTTATGATACAATGATATTTAAACAGACACGACGAGAAAAAGAATGTGCACATAGTAAAGGCAACTGCTGAAACCTTAGATAATAACTCCCAGTCTCTAGTTAATTGCTACGTAAATGGATGGTAACGTTTACTATTGCTGAGATTAAACTTCTTTTCTTTAAAAATTACAAAAAAAAAAAACCCTTCTCAACCCCCGATTGCCATGATTAATAATATTCTACTTGAGGGCTATTCGTCTAAACTCATTAGTTTAACATTCACAGGCAACATGAATTGGAACAAATACACTGAAGGCATTGCCAATACTGCTGCAATTAACATGCTAGAACACTACTCACACCTCGAAGTATTTTGCATCTCTACAGAATCACCATTCGCACATGCATGGAGTATTGTTGCTGCGTCTGGGCTGGTACATCTACCAATAGTTAAAAAAGAGTCTCCAAGCTAATAGGTCACGCACTATCAGACAAGCTTAAATCCCGGTTCTATTGCCGCAATATTGAATCCATGTGTCTGTCTTACAAATATTTTAATGGGATGTGCTGTACAAACATAACACTTGTGTCGTCTTAACATAAATATTCCTCCATAATCCGAAAAGCATGATAATTCTACCTTTAACTGCGGAGGAACAAAGATGCTGGAAATTCTTCTACTATATTCATAGAACGGACCGTCTTTGGAATTCCCTGTATGCTCTCACTTACCCCGACTATACCAATATACCAAACATCTCGCTGCACAACTCCCCACCCAAGATGCGTTTTAAAAACCTGACACCTAACCTACGCTACTTCTCAGTAAAAATGTGTCTTCCTTGGACTGGATATAAATACAAGAAAAAAAACTAGAGGTATGCTAAAATTTTAAAATCTAAATAAAATTCAACCTGAACCACCGTACTATCATGTCAAATAATTATGATTGTAATACTTTAAGATCACCTATTTTTTCATAAGATTATTTTTATTTTTTTTATTTAAATTTATTGTTTTTACGTTTCAAACTTTTTGCAATTTCATTTCATATGCCCTCAGTATTTCATTCATACTTTTATTCAACACCGTCCATTTATTTAGAAAGAAGTAAAAGAGCAGGAGGAGCATCTTTTCTCTCCTGTTTCGTCTTCTATTTTGAAAATATTTTTAGATGATGTTTACCCCATATTCGCGCTCGTGGACGTTGTCTTCAATGTAAATGGCCTTCGTTTAAGAGAGTTTCTTCTAATACATCCATTACAAGGAAAAGATAATTTTAGCTATATTATTTGTACGTGTGAATATGCACTTGCACTATTTCACGCATCAGACCGAATGTATTCATGCGCAATCTCGTTTCAACTGCTTTTTTTTTTTTGCAATTATTTTTTGGCTTGCGCCCAAATATAACGAGTGCGCATGTCTAAATACAACATGCATCATTAGGTTTGTCCAGTTTATGCCTCAGTTCACGTCTATACCCCGCCCAGTTTTTATGTGCGTACAAATCCATTCAAGTACCTGGCCGTCAGAACGTAGACAAAAGAGGCATTTTCGGGGAAAACACACTTTTTTATGCTGTTTTTTTAAAAATGTATTTATTTATTTTTTACAAAAACTTAAAACAGTTGCTTTCATGAATATTTTCTTTTGAACGAAGATGTTCTAAATTGCAGAGTATAAGTTAAGCCAGCAATTAATCAATTTTAATAACTTATTAAAATAATTTATAATCAGATTGATCAGCAAATAATATCGCTGAATAGTATGAAAACTATATTCTGCAATTATTTTATTTATTTGTGAACCTATTTCAAAAGCGAACTGGTTGAGGAGCAGAGACTTTAGCCCGATTGATGAAGGAAAATGGCATCTTTAATTTAAGAAATCATCATCATCATCACCATCCGTTAAACAGTTTCACACAACTGTCTTTCAAACTAACTCATCTTTAACCAGGTATTTATTTAACAACCTTTCTCTCATTTTAGTCACTCTCTACCATGTTTCCATTGCGAAGTGTATTTTTTACCGCGTTCATGCGATTTAATCTCATTAGATTATTCTCTTTGAGGACATGTAAAATCACATTTCTATGCTGATAAACTAGACACAATATACTACTTGTAATATAACATTCGACACATTATTGCCGAAATACAGCTTAATTTAATGGCTGTAGCGCTAAATGTTTGTCTACTGATTCTAACTGATAGCACCCAAAACTTTTTAAATCATCACTATATCTTGAGTACAATAGAATATTTAATATAAAATTGACCCTATAATAATAAAATCGAAATCTGCAAGAATTTTAATATAATATTTAAGGATAACTTACAACAGGGCCACACCGTGGCGCTAGTGCTGTATATTGGGCATAATATAATAATTAATGTAGGATTGGTTCTAAAATAAAAAATACGAAATATGCTTTAATAATATCATATTTAAGCGTATTTTACGATCAGGAAATGCCTGGGGGCCATTACTATATATTGGGTACAATATAATAATCAATACATAATTGGTGTAATAGTAATGAATACTAAATCTGCATAAATTAAAATATATTTAAGATTATTTTACCACCGGGCAACACCAGGCAGCCTGCTAGTAATATATATATATATATATATATATATATATATATATATATATAATTCAAAAGTAAATTTTATAATTTCAACTTACAAATTAAATAGATTCATAAATTTAAAGCATATAAATATTAGTATTAATATTTATATGATTATCTCCACCAGATAAAAACGTTCAATATTCAAGATAGTATAAGAAAAATTGAATTTAAATTATGTAAATAAAATTTTAAGACAATTTATTTTTCGACAAGGATACGAAGAAAATAACAGTTTTCCTTATTTCATGGAGTTTCAATAAATGGCTTATAGCATCAAATGAAACATATTTAGCGAAATGAAATTAAAATATAGGCAACTAATTTTGCTGAATAGCACATGAATTTAATGCTAATATTTTGGAATAAATCATAAATGCATGAAACTTTCACAAAATGTAAAGTTGGAAGGATATTCCAATAAAAGGTTCAGGTTTTAAGAATAACCCATAGTGAAATACATATACGCATATGGTACAGCATAAAAGATGGATATCCAAATGTCTTATGACAGTTCCAATATGAAAGTAACATTTCAAATTTTGTCAAAAAGTGATTCGCCGAAAAAAAAGTGTGAAAATGAAATATACTGGTCCCGATGAGAAATCAGCACACTCTCGTCTGATGCCAGAAAGCAATTAAAAGCTAAACACAGATAAGTTATACTTTAGTGGTTGGCAGGATCATTAAATTTAGGGCAAAATTGTTTCCCACCACAAAAGGTCAGAGTCGCCCAAACATCAACCAACGGAAATAAAACAGAAACTAAAATCAAATTAAACTACTGGGAGAATCCATCCATCAATAGCCTTGACCCCCTGGAGAGGCATATGCCATTCACAACTTTGTAGATGCTTTTGTAGTGGTAAGTTATTTTTTCGGAGTGAGGGTGCTGACCACACGCCCAACCTTCCCAAAAGGCATATACAGCCTTCCCAAATGGTCACCCAGGCTCACCGTTGCTTAACTTCGGTAATCTATCGACAACTGGTGTGTCAACGTGATTGTGCCGTACATTATTGGGGGGCATGGGCTAAGAGAATATAGCCATATCTGACAAGACAAAAGAAAGCCCTCATTTTCTTACACTAAAGCCGTACACACACACACGTACATATATAGCATAGAAATAAACACACACCCATATATAGATATATATATATATATATATATATATATATATAGCCTTTGAGATTTGAAAAAAAATCAGTGTGAGGGAAAATTTACTCGCCCAAAATATTTTTACTCGTCCGACTTTATGTCTTTGTTTCAGTCAATAATAGTAAATAATTTTACAACTATTCAAGAAATTACCGTGTGTATAATCTAACAAGAAAATATTTGTTTAACTCTTGTAAGTCAACTATTTTATTACTACAAACATTTCAGTAAATATTCAACAAAATGTTAAAATACAACACCAGTTTCTTTATATAGCCTCATTCATATTATTGTTCCATAGAAATAAGAATCATTTATTCGGATGCTTGACGGAACGATGCGTTTTTTACCTCTTTCAAATGTTCGTCTTTACTTTTGTAAGCATGAAGTGTATGCAGTTGTAGCGTCGAAGAATTTTTTCCAAATGAATTTCAAAATCAGAAAGCTAAATGAAGGTGACATTTTGACTAGACGTCTAATGTGTAAATGTTACCTCTTGTTGACCTTTAGTGTGACCACTCTTTTTTTCAATACGATATTCCAACGGTCTCACAGTTAGAGATAAATGAATTCACAAATGATGAGACATAGGTCATTCTAAGTCACCGCATATTTGAGGGTCGTAAAATAAATGAGATTTACGACTTTTAGTCGCCCCAAGAAATTTTTAATCGACTGTGGCGACCGGTCGTGTAAAGTCTCAAAGGCTGAATATATATATATATATATATATATATATATATATATATATATATATATATATATAAACAAAATAATAAAGTTATAAACATTTACGCATTGTTGTGAATATATATGTACACAGAGTCTCAATAAAGCTCAGTCCTTAATAGTTATATACACTATTGAATTCGAAATATAAATATAAATATAGATTGTCAAAGATTAAAAGTAATAAATAAGATTAAATTCACTTTTAAAACAAAATATTTTAAATTAATAATTAAATTAATAATAATAAAATAATTATCATGAACGTGATTTTCAGTTACTAACATAGAGCTTATTCTGTGACTACATATTGTAAGCCATTTGCTTTTCTGTTAAATTTCTGTGTCATTAAGTGTCATTAAGCGGATAATCTTTATACTATTCAAAATTGATATTTATATTCCGGAAAACATCAAACAACAACTGAACTTTTCTTCTTCATAATTTTGTTCAAATGTCATAATTTTGAAATGTATTGAAATAGGTATATAGAAAATTAGGTTTTATTAAAACATTCACGACATAAAGCATTGCTACATTAAACACGGCTTTAATTCTACAAAATATATGAGATTAAGAATGTAATCTTAATTACTTCTCCGGATGTTATCAGTTTTCCTAATAAGTTGATTATACAGAGTAGAAAGTTTTAATAGAAAAAGTGACTCATAACATGTCGAGAAATGAAGACTAATCCGAATTGAAATAGCAACAAAAATGATTATATAAAAAGTTGCCATGAAAGGATGTAATATATATGACTTCCTCCATGGGAATTATGTAACTTACTCGCTTTGATATTTATATGAAAGCAAATAGAAGAGCCTAAATATTGTATTCATTAATTCTGTCCAATTATATGGAATATATATATTCGTATTTATTTCGCTATTTCTCTCTCCCTCTTTCTCTTCTCTCTATCTCTCTCTGTACACACACACACACACACACACACACACACACACACACACACACACACACACATATATATATATATATATATATATATATGCAAATAGTTAGGTTAGTCTTTACTCGCCAGGAGTAGTCACACAAGTCATCATCAAAGATTGCTCTTTGAGAACAACTTGTGATGTTCCCTGATGTCTGAGTGGCAACAAGTCTCCCCGAACTTCCAGTACTTTCTACCTCTTTCGATAAACTTTGCAAAAGAATTACCGTTATCACAACATCTGCTTACTACTGATTTCTCCTTGGCGGCGACCATTGGTCTTCACTGATATTTGGGCGGCAAACAATTCTAAGGGACTCCCCAAAGTTCCAGTCTTCGTTGCACTTAGCCAGAGGATCCTAGCTAGTGCTTTCTCTCCTAATCCCCCCCCCCGAACCTCTATTTGCTGTGATGTTCATTCATGGTGACACTAAAAAGCATAATGATAAAAATGGGGTGGGGTGGGTGGGGTGGCGGTATCTTAAAATTACACAGTTTAAGTTTTCATGATTTCATGCGATGTTCCTTTGTGTTTTGCATCTGTAACCGTTTCTGCGTCCAATTCGTGTATGGTTTATGTGTGTTGTTAGTTTCCACATCCAAGGGGTTTCTCTAATATTTTTGCAGTTTTCCTCATTGAAATTCCTTGTATCTTCTCGGCCATCGCTCTGATTCCAATCTCACCAATTTATTTTCCAATGATTTTCGCTATCGTCCCTACTGCTTCTACTTTTAGTGGTGTTGTCTTTACTTTCTTCATTTTCCGAATCCCTTTGAGCCTTCTGGAAACTTCCGTGTATTTGCTCCGTTTCTCAGTCTCTTTGATCTTCACTCGGCAAAATTTACAGACCATCATCAAGGGTTTAGTATTAATAATAATGACAATAACAATTATAACGATAACAATATTAATAAGAATAACAAAGATAACAACAACAGCAATAGCAGCAGAAACAAGAACAACAACAACAACAACAACAACAATATAGATAGGATAACCCTTAAAATCAGAAGAAAAAAATCCCGATATGGATCAAAGTATAAACATAAGATAAAATTATTGACTTTTGACATTGGTTATCAGTTAATTTCAACAGCATTTCTATTAAATAAGGAATTTTTAATAGCTAAAAATAGAGAAATATTACACAAACAAATCTACATCTGATATTTCTAGTTAAAGAATCTATTCCGTACATTGATAATAAGTATATAATAAAAACCCACCGCACAATTTTAATAGCTTAATGGGATCGACGAAGTCTGCGTAGGTAACGTACTTGGATTGTTCTCATTAAATTAGATGTATAAGCAATATAGGCCTACCTTAAGCCAGAGCTTATATCCGTCTCGACCTTTTTCTCTCACTGTAGTAGTGTTTTTTTAACTAGATTCCAAAAACACACGAAAACAGTTAGCCGCCGTTGATAATGGCATTAAGTTCGGGTTTCGAATCTCTGAGGTGATAGGCTTTTTATGTATAGCTACACTAATGAGTCGTGAAACGATGAAACAGCTGTTCTAAAAAAAACTATATATCTATATATATATATATATATATATATATATATATATATATATATACATAAAGACATACATATATTTATGCGTATGTGTGTACGCCTATACCTGAATATGATTGCATGTGCGTATGTATCTGCAGCTGACAATTCGACGATGTGAACAGATGAAACGAACTGTCGTCGTACAAATGTTAAATCAAAATAAAAGTTTTTGGGAGAAAAAAAAGATATGAAAAATAAGAAAAAGAATTGTGACGGTTTCTCTCAGTTGGCCGATCAAGTTTCTCCTCTAATGAGGCATGAAATTTACGAGAATGGCGATAAAGAAACAATATTGACGTAAGCAGTTTAGCGCACACATCTTGTTCACAAAGACAGTCGAAATGGCCAGCAGATGCCGTTTATTTGTCTCTTTGAAAATACAGTATTTAAAAAGAAATCCAGCAGAAAACAATCATAAAACCTTCATGCTGTTGTGTCAAAAGCAGGAAAATCAATCCCAACAAAAATATTTTCTCTTCTGCTCTTACGAGTGGCTAAAGAAATCGAGAGAACAAATATATTTTTATTTAATGTTAATTTAGAAAAAATATTTAACTTTCTTAAGAAACATGTTTTTATTATTTTTAATTTGAAAAAAAAAATAATATACCTTATTAGTAGTCCATCATATTATATTTATTTTTTATTTTTACTTTGATCATATCATTGTTCTTTTAAATTATTTCAGTAATTCTTTCGTTTTTTCATTGTTTGTAATTTCGTTTAATTTCAACACATTATAAAACAAATAGTTGCTTTTTGTTGTATCCTAATTTCTTCTTTCACTTTTTTTTCTTGCGGATTATAAATTACAAGCAGGATGACTCGATGTTGCCTGAAATTGAATGAATATTAACGAATGTTTCACCCTCTCATGTTTCATTGCCATCGAAATCGGTAAAATCGTCCATTTTTTTCCATCAAATCGATTAATTACCGGCTCAAGTTGTGAATCCATCTTGGGATGTCGCTTAAGATGCCTCCTTGCAGCAACTTAGTCCACAATATTTTGTAATTTATATTGCTCTGTAGTGAACCTACAAAACACTTAAATATAATATTTTAATTTATACAGATTGCGTGTGTATTATTATAGAATTAATCCTCTATCGAATATTATATATTACGAGGCATACTTTGCCCGGTTGACTAATTCGAAAAAAAAAAACATAATAAATAAAATAAAATAATGATTATGTCGATCATTAAATTTCGTTAATATTTGTTTACAATATCACGTCAGCTAATAGTTGGGCTTGATGATTTTAAAAAAAATCCTCTTTTTTCTCTTATAGTGAAAAAAGAAGAATTTCTACAGTGAAATATTTTACGTTACACCGGCTAAGGTTACACCGGTGTAATGTGAAATATTCTCCTGAAATTTTTTTTTTATATATATAGAAGAGAAGAAAAACTATTTTTAAGATCAGATTTCTTCGATCTTTGATACTTATTGGATGAACACTGCAAGAAATATTAATTACCTTTGTGAGAAATTTGCAAAATATAGGGTCAGCCATTTTGGAACTTATGAGGAAGGAACTCACATACAAAGTGACTTTGATATAATATTTTTTATAAAATTTTAGATAATATTTTTTATAAAATTTTAGATAATATTTTTTATAAAATTTTAGATAATATTTTTATAACATTTTAGATAGTATTTTTTTATAACATTTTAGATAATATTTTTTATAACATTTTAGATAATATTTTTTATAAAATTTTAGATAATAGTTTTTATAAAATTTTAGATAATATTTTTTATAACATTTTATATAATAATTTTTATAACATTTTAGATATATATATATTTTGAATCATTTATCATTTTTTCCTTGGACAACGTGGTCGAAAATAAGATAGAGTGTATTCAAACTGATTTTATCTTATTTCTTAATGTGTGAAATTAAAATATCTAGTCGAAATTAAAGTCAAAACATTATTTTCTAGCTGTAGAGTTAAACCGGTTTAATTTTATTGACTCCAAGACACCTGCTGGTATCTATTTTGCATGATAGCCATTTTTCTAAATCCACAATCTTACTCCCATTATCTCTTTGTATTGTAATACATATTAATCCTATATGTTTTAACACTAGTTCAAATCATTTCTTCAAATCCAAATAAAAAAGAACTAATTACACTGCTCTACATGCTATAAAATTACATACCTCTTACGTGATGGGACATATTTTCTATCTCCTGTTTACTTCAAACTTTAGAATTCAGGATAATTGTATTTAATATGAATATTTTATATCTATATTAATATTTATATTTGGTAGATGATCAATATCTATAGTTTATATGCATATTTATATCTATATTGAGCAGTTACTTAATATCTATATTTTATATCTATATCCATATTATGTAGACTCTTATTATGTATAATTTATATATATGCTTAAAATTATATCTTTAGAAATAGTCACATATATTTGTTCAATTTGTACTGTTTGCATTGACCTACTGTTCACAATTAATTTGTTTATTTTTCCCTTGTGGACTGAAATATGCGTTGTGCTGTTTGTTTTTGCATGAAAACAAATATTTAAAATTTTAATGTCATTTTGAATCATACGTTAACTTGGTAGATTGTTAGCTACAGTAAAACACCGGAAAGAATAATCGAAGCTTATTATGAGTTTTTGAAGTCACGATAGTCGATGATTATTATTTATTCAGAAATTGTATTTCGTATATGATATTTTATGGAATGTTGAAAGCTTGGTTGTTATTGTCATTGAAATCGCAGTCAGGAATATTGTTTATAGTTAGAGTTGAGGCTTACAAAACAATTCTGTAAGGAATTCGAAAATCCATGGACAAAGTCGGCTGGTAACAACGTGAATCTATATCCACATGTTTGCGAGCGTGATAAGTGACTTCATAGGAAAGAAGTTAATGTGATACGGAGTTTTTGGGAATTGAAATCGGATGATCGAAGAGAGAGGCTCGACTGCAAGAGATGCCAAGGAAAATTTTCGTGATAAAGTAACGTGGCATTTGTGGTTTTAAAAATGTATTCTAACCGTGAATAATAAATGTATGTTTTTTTTACACAGGCATCACCATATTATCAAGGCCAAGAGCCACTCGAGGATAAGGGTTAAAGAGTGTACAGTAGACAATTGGACAATATAGTAATCAATTCGGTAAATTTGTTAACTTATATGGAACAGCTCATCAAGAACTTGTTTACGATAAAGAGTGGGGGAAATTATTGATAGTGTTTTCAGCTACACGAGTGTTTCTTGTTCGTTATTAAGCTTGGTCTTCGTGTTTGTTTTTAAACCGAGGTACGTAATTTTGTCTTGTCACCACCAATACAAAGAATCTTGTCCTTCCCTCATATATGTGCTCCCCATCATAAACACCCACTTTAAGCATAAAATGTAATGACACAAACAGCTTTCCTCCAACATATATATAATATACATACGCATATTAGTTCTATACGTTATCTTGGTCTTCTCTTCTATGCTCCACACGCCACGTAACACGTAGTCTCTCTTCTGTGCTTTCCATATGCAACATATATACGTCCAGTTTTTATGTTAGATTGTTAGCCACCGGAAAACACAGGAAAGAAATAATCGAAGATTATTATGAATTTATGAATTCATGATAATCTTTTCGGTGTTTTCCGGTAGCTTATAATCTTACATATACGTTGCATACGGAGAACACAGAAGAGAGACTAGATGTTACCTGGCAGCAGAAGTATAGAAGAGAGGACGAAGATAACGTATAGGACAAATATAGCGTTAGTTACATATATTTTCTGACTCGATCCAAGTTTTACCTCAATCAACCACGTCTCTGATAGCCTATCTGTAGCACTTATTCGAGACCCAAGCACCCAAGTACATGTATTTAGTGACTTTATTGCCCACCACAGGAATTGGCTCTTTTTATCTAGTACAAAAGCAGTTGATATGATCACGCATTGCATGTCTATATTTTTTCTTGTCGCAGTCTGTCTAGACTGGCTAATTCACCAACTGTCAAAAGAATGAAACATTTTTACGGTTTTATGTCGAGTTGGTTCTGTCTACTCTACATCAAACTAAAAGTTGAACAACATTTGCGTATGGAAATGTTTTAAATTTCAAAGTTGAACATTTTCGACTTACAAGTCATTTTCCATTACGTTTCAAAACACTAACTTTGTTTTAATAATAAACCAATAATTCTTGCATTTTTACCCATATTTCAGATTCGATATTTCACATGAAATGGATGCCAGTGATGTTAACCCAAACCCCCTTATACCATTTCTATGGTTACCCCATCCCGATTCACATAAGCAATAATGTTTTTTTTCAGTTGTGCACACTTCCTCCCCTTCATCCTTATCATCATTTTTTATATTGCCATATTTGCGATCTTCGCAATGTCCATATGCACTAGCACATTCTAGTTCATGGCTTCTGCAGGACGCATTAAGCTATTGCATTTTTCCAAAGTTGCATTGAATCATCTGAACCAGTTAACCTGGAGCATGGCTTTTGTCTGTCATCCCCACTCGGATGGTGCCATTTCATCACTACATCCTATCCACTCAATAAACTGGTGGTAAGTCCGCAGAGAATGAAACTTCCAGATCGAGGAGGTTGGAGGGAGTCGTTGTGGCGTGATGAATATTTTTACCTTTGCACCCTTTTTTGCAGAGCATTTTGTATCTAATCAACACCAGTGAATTTTTCTGATCTTTGTTGAACAGTGCGATCATTGTCTTATAACTAGGGCTAGTACGACAGCATATTCTTTCCATTGTTTTGACTCTCGAGTGTGTATCCGTTGACATCTTATACGCTTTTATAAAGAGTGATGTGGTTCTCAGTTGATTAACTATGACTGTGTCGAATATATACTCGAGGGTCCAAACAATGAAAAGAATATGCTGTTGTCATAGCCCTACTTATAACTATTGGTTTCAACAACATCCTGAGTTTGCTTTGGGCGAGAAAATGCTTTTGAACACTCTTATATTGTCTTTACTCTTCTGATGATCCGCTGGAAGCCTGACTTCTTTTCAATCCCGAACACCCTAGACCAGATTACAGGCTGTAAAGACATGCAGAAACAATAGGCAATTGCAAACTGCTTCAGCTTCACCAAGCACCTGTTTGAAAACCTTTATATAGATGTAGGATTTTACTTTTTCATGGCTTCTGTAGGTGAACTTTAAGATATTGAATTTTACCATAGCTGCATTGAATTATCTGAACTAGTTTATCTGGAGCATGGCTTTTGTCATTTGTCCTCACTTAGATAGTGCTATTTCATCACTACATCCTGTCCACTTAATAATCTGGTGGTAAGCCCGCAGAAAATGAAACGTCCAGGACGAATATTTGGGGTCTTGTATAAGGGGTCTACATTGGAAGAGGCATCGGGTAATTTATAGGATTATAACATAATTATAGCACTTTAACTATGCTAGGGTGCGATTTTAACAGGATTGGGTGGTAGCGCTATAGAGTACGTTTTAGGAGTAGGTATTATATGAAGTGGATGTTAACAAAATTATTAGGGTCCAGTAAGAGTTAATCATACTAAGCTACACAATTAAAATAAATAAAAGATAAAAGAAAAGCAGTAATAAAAATAACCAATAAAAGTGTGGGAAAATAAAGAAATAGAATAGAAAAGTTAAAATTAGAGTAAAATGAAATCGAAAATAAAAATATTTGCAAACTAGTGGTGAAATACGCTGATGAATAGTGTTAAGATGGTTGTTATATGGTAACGGAGTAATCGGACAGGTTTGGTAAAGTAAGATATACTCTAGTAAAATCAGAAGGTATTGTTCGTAATGAGGATATAAGTGTAAAAATACAAAGCAATATACTGTCGGAAATATAAAACACAACAATCATAATAAAAATGGAGTAGTAATCATAATAGCAATAATATCAATAATACACAAATAAATAACAATAATAATAATATCAATAATACACAAATAAATAATAATAATAATAATATCAATAATACACAAAGAAATAATAATAATATCAATAATACACAAATAAATAAAACTGTCAATAATACACAAATAAATAATAATAATAATATCAATAATGCACAAATAAATAATAATAATAATATCAATAATACACAAATAAATAATAATAATAATATCAATAATACACAAATAAATAATAATATGAATAATACACAAATAAATCATAATAATATCAATAGTACACAAATAAATAATAATATCAATAATACACAAATAAATAATAATAATAATAATATCAATAATGCACAAATAAATAATAATAATATAACTAATACACAAATAAATAATAATATCAATAATACACTAATAAACATTTATAATAATA